>NW_020947238.1:1427640-1498139 GCF_900497805.2 Vombatus ursinus
TCTATCTATCTATCTATCTATCTATCTATCTATCTATCTATCTATCTGTATATGAAAGAAACCTCCACAACCTGTAATAATAGTTTTAAACTATGATGAGGTTAGATTTATATCAAGAACTCTGGGGCAGTTTGATATTAGGAAAAATATAAATATAATTAACCATGTTAATAACAAGGGCAATAAAAACTTATATTTATATCAATAGATGCACAAAATGTATTTTCTGCAGAAGTAACATATGTTAATTAAAAACACTGGAAAAACATAGGAATAATTGTACTTTTTCTTAAGATGTTAAATAGGATATATCTAAAACCAAGAGCTAGCATTATATACTAGAGTCCTTTCCAATGAGATCAGGGATGGAGTAAGACAACCAAAAACTAATTGAAACAATTACCAACTTCATCAAAGTTTCATGATGTAAAAGCACAGAAATCAACAAGATTGCTCTATATTACAAAAAAAAAAACAAACCAGGAAGAGATAGAAAGAGAAAGTCCATTTAAAAGAACTTCACATTGTATAACATACTTGGGAGGCTCCTTGCCAAGACAAAGACAGGGTCTATATCAACTCAATTACAAATCACTGTACATGAAGACAGATTCAAATAACTGCAGATTTTTTAAATTGTTTGTGCAATATAATAATATGTAATGAATGACAATATAATAATAATGAAAAACCCTCCAATATTAGGTAAGTTAATTTACCTGTTTCATGTCATATGAATGAATAACAAAGGATTATTTTATAGAACTAAAAAGTAAAGACAACATTTATCTGAAGGCATGAATGTTCAAGAATCTCAAGGGAAACCCTGGGGAGTGGGAAAGAAAGGATCCTAACAGTACCAGTCTCAACCTATACTACAAATCATTAATTCTCAAAACACTTTCACATGATAAAATCATCAGAATATTTTAGTATAGATAGTTCTTTCAACCTATTCAGATTGAACATAACTAATTGTTATGGAATTCAAATTTATTTTAAAGGTAATAGAAAAATTTATGGGAAGAAATTATGTAACAATATTCTGGGGGAACCTGGGGCAGAAAATTATAGATGGACATCCACAAAGATTGTATTATGCAACCCTTTCAGTCAGCCTACCTGATTTCTAATTGATATGTCCAATTGCAATACCTCTTATACTTAACCTCAATATAATTAAAATCATGAATATTATTAAGGAAATCAGCTTGAGAAAGGGCATTGTACTAAACTTAGGGTTTTCATTTTTTTTTATAATTAGATTCATCAGCTAAATAATTATGGCCACCTTCCAAAAGGCTAACTTGTGCCAACTTTTCCCTCTGTGACTCACCTGCGTTTGCGTTTTCTTCACCCCATGGCTTCATCAGCCTTTGCCCGTGGCACTAGTGCTTTGTTGTACTCAACGAAATTGATAAATGAAGTCCCCCTTTATGGAAGCAGGAACTATTAATAAAACTGCTCTTAATGGGTGGCTTGAATGCCTCTTGCCATAGGGGACCTCTACTGACATTCAGGAAGCAATAAAAGGCTTATTCATCATTGTTCTTTATCGATCAGGCAAACATGCCAACTTCAGTTTAAGATCACAATGCTGTAGTGAATTTTTATATTTTATTGTCATGGTCAGAATGTTTGCCCTCTTTTGAACAGATGTAATAGATCATTAAAAGCAGTGCAGAGAGTGCACTTATCTGTGTCTACATAAGGTAAATAAGACATGTCATTTGTTCCAAAGAATACTTTTTCAGCTTCTGGTTCCTTGTGTACAAGGAGGAGAAGAAAAAGAGTTAGGGACCACAACATTGATTCAATAATTTGACAGCAAACTATCATAAAAAAAAATTCAACAAATGTTCATATCTCATTAACTAGTTAAAAAGGAAACATGATTAGCAGGGGTATTATAAGAATTAGGTGTACCTTAAAGGCCACTCAATATCTTTTGGACAATGAAACAGTGTTATAAAATCAAAGTCATAAAATTTCAAAATTGAAAGTAACCTCAGTGGCTTTTTATTCCAACCTAAACTTAAAAAAAACTGTTTCCCAAATATCTAACCAGTTGTCATCTGAATTTGTTTAAAGATCTCTGATGAAAGTCAGTCTCTCATGTCACTGTATGTTATTCTACTTTTAGATAAATTTTATTATTAGGTTACTTTGAGTTATGATCATCCTAAATTTTCTTCATTGAAACTTGTAACAATGTCTTCCAGTACTGGTCACCAGGAATCAGGCAGAAAAAATATACATATTAAAAAAAATGCATGTCTTCCATACACCAAGCCTTCAAACAATTAAAGACAACTGTTTTGTGCCCTCCTTCTAGGCTACTTTTGAATGTCTCTGCTTGAAAGATATAGAGGAACAGAGGTTATTCTCCATCAGTACTCTTAAGGACCTGAATTCTCATAATAGGACTCTCACTCAAGTAAGGTGCTGCCCTAAAAATGTCTGTTTGTATTAAAGTAAACACAATAACTCTGGTCTTCATTTTCATTAGTGTTGTTAATGCTCTGTATTGAATCCAGAGTGATCTAAATGTTTATCAAAGTGAATACATGACTTTAAATTATTCTTAATTAAATTCTTTGAATTTGGAATTAATTTGTAAATTAAATTGGAATTTGGGGAAGCAAAAAGAACAAATTTTCTACTGCACTATGTTGAAAGTACACACATATGGTTGTGTTTTTGGTGAGATTTTTCAGTTGTACCTTACTCTTTGTGACCCCACTAGGGGTTTTCTTGACAAAGATATTGGAGTGGTTTGCCATTTCCTTCTCCAGCTCATTTTACAGAATAGGAATGAGGTAAATAGGATTAAGTGATTTGCCTGGTGTTACACAGCTATTAAGTATCTGAGGTCAGATTTGAACTCTAGGAGTCTTCCTAACTCTAGTACTCTATCCACTGCACCATACAGCTTCCTATAAATAAATAAATAAATAAATGTGTATGAGTGTGTATATGTAAGTGTACATACACATATATACCCACACACTCACACAAACACATATACATATACATTTATATATAATATTCTATGTATATTATTCTGTTGCTATCCACATAAATTCAAATTGTAGTTAGTTGATGTTTTCCTATTTTCCAAAGAAAAGCTTAGTATGTTTGACTCTAAAGTTTTTTGGCATATCACTTTGTCCATATCTATAGAATATTTTAAAATATTATATTTGTATATCACTTTTGAGTTTCCAAAAACTTACACATTTTTACTGTATTTTTTATCACACTAACCCCACAAAGAAGGCATGAGGCATTTTTTCATTACATGAGATAGAACTGAAATCAAGTTGACAACTATCATATCTATCTTTAAATTTTTTATACCTAAGTAAGATATATATTGGATAGATATATCTGGAATGTAGCCTACTCCTCTCCAATGGAAACATTTCTTTCTTGAGGTTGAGGAAAAAAAGAATCATGGTTGGGTACTTCCTCTTTCTGTCACCAATCTCGAAAAGGCCTATTGAGCTATAATCAAACTATAAATCAAACTATATCAAACTATAATCAAACTATATTAAACTAAATCAAACTATAATCAAAAATAATATTGGTTTAGTCATAGGTATATTATGTTTTTGGGGGGGAGTCACTTTCCTGATTATACTTAAGGAGAAGTTAAGTCTTTAGCTTATATTCATTAGTTTAATCCCTCTCTACTGAGTGATAGTTAACAAAAGATCATCACATTAAGTAAATAACAAAGAAATTTATTTATCCAAAGGGAGGGAAGGACAGAAATTGTAGTTCTACAGACTACAGACTAAAATTTAGCAAAAAAAAAAAAATACGAGAATGAATGTGTTCTTCATGGGAGCAAGACAAGACATCTCAGCTTAAAACAAGAAAGTGAAAATTACTAATCTCACTTATGGAAGTTCATTTAGCAGTCTCAAGGAAGGCAAACTATATACAATGATATGTTGAAGAGATGTTTTCCCCTTTATATTTGAAGCATATAAAATATTTTCTTCTCTACTCCTTGGATTGTCTTTTTGCTAAGGTTTGTTTTTTTTTTTGTTGTTGTTTTTTGTTTGTTTGGTTGGTTTTTTTCCCAAGAGTCTTTGTAATCACAGTTGTCTCTATACCAAGAACATCTGCCACCAACTCCAACTCCATCCCTTAGGAAGGTACATAGCTCAAAATTATTTCTATAATTTAGAAGACACAACTCACTCTACAAGGGTAGCTGCAAGGAAAATACTTCAGGCTTAGATGAAAGACAGGTTACATAATATTGTAAAGTTAATTAGAGGTGTATTAAAATTTAGAAAATATGTTAACCCCTCTCATAGGAGAAGAGTTTCACCCTTTCCCCTTCACCTTTGATTTCACCCTCCCCCACCTGGGGAAAGGAAGGAGGGGAGAAGAGCAGCAGCTACAGCATGGGCCCCACTGGTAGTGACCTTGGGTCTTAGGGCAATCTTTGCCTGGAAGCATCTCCCAGGTTCACTACATCATGGTCAAAGTAAAGAAGCTGGTCTCCAAACTTGAACTTGGGTAAGGATGCTCTTTTTAAAGTTGCAGTTTTAACTGTTAATGACAAGATGTTGATTCTCTGTGTAAAGTAATTTGGAAATTCATTTAACAAAACGGAAGTCATCTGATTGGTAATGGGTTTGTTTCAAGTTTCAAATTGGTGAACTTTTTGTATCAGTTATCTCAAGCAACTTTTGATAATTTGTTTACCACTAAAATAATTTGACTACTGTTGGTTATTGTTGGTTATTGCCAAAAAGCTTGTTTGGGTTTTGATTTGCTGAGACTTTACAAGTATATAGGAATCTATAATGACTGGCTTTTCACACTAGGATAAATTTAAATTTGAGATGTAAATCCTGGAAAAAGTTTTTCCTAAGCTCTGATTGGTAGAACTTGCTGATTGAGGTGAAAAAGCTCATAGGATTTTATTTTAAGTTGTCTGATGGATCATAATAATCTATTGATAATAAGTAATCCACCATCTCAGAGAAACGCCTTAAGCTACTCAGAGAGAATGTGATACTGGTGGGAAGTCAGCATCTGGAAAAGCTGAGAGGACAATTTTAGCCTCAGTCTAAGATGTGATCCTCCAGGCCCAGTTTCCCCATTATGTTCCTTTGAAAAGGAATGTTACCTACCTGGCTATTCCTGAGTCGGGCTATGAGGTGGATTCGATACTACATGGTTGGAAAACTGAATTATCTGAATCCAAACAGTGAAGAATGTTTTCTCCTGTCATATCTGGGCCCTACAGTCTTTTCTGTCAAATTTGTGTCTTCTAGACTACAGGCCATTCACCTACAGTTGATAGCAAACAGCACGTCCCAGCCAATGTTCCCCCATTGTTCCCTGGATGCAACCTGTGCTCAGTTCCAGTCAAAGTCTTCTTTGGGACCCCCTGGAGGCAGGTCCATCTCTACCCCCCTTGCCATCAGGAAGCAGTTTCAGAAGCTAAGACCTTTGCCCCTTACCCCAAAAGAATGATGGGGTTGATGCAGTTTAGAGATTCAGGGGTGCTGGGACCCCCATATCACAATACATAGGTCCTGCCTGAAAGAATTCAACCCAAGCCTTCTTTCAGCCAAGACAAGGTTTATTAGAATATCAATCATATTGGGCAGACTCTTAAGGATTCTGAACATTAGTAAGTTATTGGCTAGATTTTAAGAATCTGAGGAGTGGCTAGATTATAAGAATCACAGCATCTTAATGGAGACAAGATGGACATTATATACAGAAAGCTTGTGGGAGGGATCTAGGAGTGGCCAAGTAGTTGGGGTGACAGGAGGAGGGGCCTAAGGAGATCTGGATGGGATTGGCCAGTAAGCTGGGGTGAACAGAACTCCTGCGACCTGGACAATGGAGTCTAGCTAGGATTAAGTGTGGGAAATGGCCAGGGGCCCTAGGGAGACAATGGAGGGGAGATTGGGTGTAGCCACAATGAAAGGCCAGTTGATGGGATTATCACCTCAGGCAAACACTAGAGATTTGGCCATTTGGGAAAGTCCAGGGTTTTTCCTTTCTGGGGCCCAGATCCCAACCTCATCATTCCCCCCCTCAAACAAATGTGACCCAAATTCTTTTGGAATAAGGGGCAAAGGTCTTGGCTTCTGAAACTGCTTCCTACTGGCAAGGGGTGTAGAGCTGTTCCTGCCTTGAGGGGGTCCCAAAGAGGAGGTTGACTGGAACCAAGCACAGGCTGCATCCAAGGAATGATATGGGAGCATTGACTGTTTGTTACCAACTGTAGGTGAACGGCCTATAGTCTGAAAGACACAATTCTGACAGAAAAGAAACTGCAGGGTCCAGATATGACAGGATAAAACATCCTTAGCTCTGTTTAGATTCAGATAATTCAGTTTTCCAACCATGCAATAGCAAATTCACCTCATAACCAGACTCAGGAATAGCCAGGTGGATAACATTCCTTTTCAAAGGAACATAATGGGGAAACTAAGCCAAGAGGCTCCCTCTATCATTCTTAGACTGAGGCTAAAATTGTCCTCTCAGCTTTTCCAGATGCTGAATTCCCACCAGTATCACATTCTCTCTGAGTAGCTTGTGGCATTTCTCTCAAGATGGTGGGTTATTGATTATTAATGTATTATGATCCATCAGACACCTCAAAATAAAATCCTATGAGCTTTTACCTCAAACAGCAAGTTTCATTAATCATAGTTTAGAAAAAAAAAACTTTTCTAGGATTTACATCTCAAATTTAAATTTGTCTTGGTATAAAAAGCCAATCATTAGAGATTTCTATACACTTGCAAATTCTCAGCAAGCTATAACCCAAACAAGCTTTTCAGCTACTTTGTACATTAAAACAATAACCAATAATAGCCAAACTATTTTAGTGGTAACCAAATTATGAAAAGTTGCTTGACATAACTGATATAAAAAGTTCACCAATTTGAAACTTGAAACAAACCCATTACCAATCTGGTGACTTCAGTTTTGCCTTATTAGTCAGAGTCTTAAGGAATCTGAGCATCTATGAGCTATTAGTTAGATTGCAAAAATCTGAACAGTGGCTAGATTTTAAGAGTCAGAGCATCTTAATGGAGACAAGATGGACCTTATATACAGAAAGACTATGGGAGGCATCTAGGAGTGGTCAAGAAGTCTATGAGTAATTTTCTATCAGTAAATTTATGAGTATCAAGTAGTCTATGAGCAAATTTATCAAGTAGTCTTTGAGTAAATTTCTCCCTGAGTAATTTCCTTAATTTTTTGAAAATTTACTTGCTTTTGAAATACCGTTCTTAGTCCTTCTAACAGGCAAATTACCATGTGGTCTCTCTTTGCCCTATCCTCACTCTTCTGATAATCCCATCCTGGATCAGTAGTGGGAATAGCAGCTGGAACTGGAGGGTATTTTGTGGGGTCATCGATAGCAAAACAATCCCCAAATTTTTGGGATTGTTCTCAGATTCTCCTTTTCAGTGGTACAAGAAGTGGAGAAGAGGATATGCAAATCACCCCAAGAAAGCTCGAATTGTAGGGACACATCCCTAAAGCCCTCAGTAAACTTAGTGGGATCTTCTGAGTATCGCCCCAGTATCTGTTTGACCTGTATGAGGTCTGAAATGGAGAATGGAACATGCACCCTAATTGTTCCATTAAGCAAGACAGCAACTTCCCTTAGGGAAAAAAGCCCTGAAGGCACTATGGGAACTGGGGCTAGGGAGGAAGGGAGATAGAAGTCCCACTTCTTGGGAGTGAGGGACTGGGGAATGCTGGCTGAACTGGACTGGACTGCAAAGCCAAGGGATCCGTCTGGCAAGGGGAAAAATCAGCTGGCACCAGAGGAGACAGAGGGGTCAGGCATGTAGATACCACTGAGACTGGGGCCTGGGTAGTCCTTGTCTCAAGGTAAAGATCCTGGGAAGAAGGTGTCCAGGCAAGGCCCTTGTCCAAAACCTGAGTACAGGTCGCCCCTAGACCAGCAACCTGGGGAGGAAATGCAGGGTATGATACAGTGAAGGTGAACAAGGCAGGATATAAAGGGAGGTGGGCTACAGGAAAAGGGAAGGTAAACCAAGGGAAGGAGACAGGGGCATGGGAATAAGGGGTGGCTATGGGAGAATAGGGTGGAGATAGGAGTTGGGGATGTGGTATTAACAGAGTATGGGAAGAGGGAGGATACTCTAGCACTGGGGGCCATAAAAGGGTCATCTAAAAAGTCTAGTTGATCCCCATTCCCCATTTGTGGGGCAGCTCTAGCTATGAGCATCCTACAATCTTTTCTGAGAAAGGGGTCATGAGAAAGTTCTACAAAAGTCATTATGTAGGGAATCTCCACCCATTTTCCTTTTCTACTACAATATCTTTCTAACTCTGAAAGAGTATGTTGCTGTAATGTCCCAAAAACAGGCCTTGCCTTGTAATTTTCCAGGTGATACTGAGGTCAAACAGTGTTGCAAAATAACACCATCCTTTTCTTTTTTTTCTTTAGAGAAAGTAAATTTTCCCAATTTTGTAAAAGGCAGCCCAAAGGTGAATCTTCTGGAATTGAAGAGGATTGACCCTTTGTGGGCGTGGGGGCTGGAAGTCCCTCCTTCCTTAAAGGAGAATTTGAGAATAAGCCTCGAGAAACAAACAAAAAAAACCAGAAGCCCAAAGAAGTACCTTTCCTAAGTCCCTATTACTGAGAGAATTGAGAGAATTGGACCTACGCTTCCTGATAGGGAGTCTATACCCAGGTCCATGGTCTTGAACAGAACCACTGAACTGAGAGACTGAGAGCATCAACCTGAGTTTGAGACAACCTCATAGCTGTCTGACCTAATGGGACCTGAGAGGTCAGGCCTGAAAAGCACTTGCTAGTTGTTTGGAAATCCACTCAATTGCAGGGCAAAAAAAAGAGATTAGGGGAAGAGGGGAGGCTTATGCACCTTCTAGTCTTGGCTGGTGAACAGCTTGGTATTAGGCAGTTTTTCCCAGTCAGGGAACCATATGATGAAGTCTAGAGTTTTAGGGGTTCTAGAATCCCAAAATCACAACATGCAGGTCCTGCCTGAAAGAATTTGACCCAAGCCTTCTTTCAGCCAAAGACAAGGTTTATTAGAACATCCATCGTATTGGGCAGACTCTTAAGGAGTCTGAACATTAGTGAGCTATTGGCTAGATTGTAAGAATCTGAGCCCATGGCTAAATTGTAATAATCTAAGCATCTTAATGGAGACAAGATGGACCTTATATACAGAAGGCCTATGGGAGGCATCTAGGCGTGATCTAGTAGTCTATGAGGTAATAGAACTCCAGGGGTGGCCAAGGGAGAATGGAGCGTAGATGGGATTAAGGGTGGGAAGTGGCCTGGGGACATAGGGAGGTCTAAACTAGGTTAAAGGTAACAGAGAATTGGGAGATTGGGTGTAGCCATAAAGAAAGGCCAGTGGCCTCAGGCAAATGCCAGAGATTTGGCCATGTGGGAAAGTCCAGGATTTTTCCTTTTTGGGTTCTAGATCCCATTCTCATCAGTTGCATTCTTTGTTTGCAAATATCCAACTAATTGAAAACCATTTCTTGGCATGTTCATTGCAAACCATCTTTGAAACCATCATGTATCATCATAAGCATTCTGTAACAACAAACCTTATATTATTTCTCATTCTGCATTAAAGATATTTTCCAACATAAATTTAAACTTCATTTTTTTTAAATTTACAAATGAATTGATTGTCAACCCTGGTCAGTTATTCAGTAGAGTTTATGTGAGAGTATAGCTGGTGTGCCAGTGGCTGAAGAAAAGAAAGTCATGTCTGAGGAAATTATTTCCTTACAAAGATTAGATTTTTTTTTTTTAATTGTTAAAAATGAAGGCATAAGGGTAATCCAGTGGATAGAGCACCAGCGCTGGATTCAGAAGGAATTGAGTTCAAATCCAGCCTCAGACATTTGACACTTACTAGCTGTGTGACCCTGGGCAAGTCACTTAACCCCATTGCCTAGCAAAAAAGAAAAAAAGAAGGCATATATGTAATTGCACTTTAAACACATCTATCTTTCAATACAGAACTTGTCATTAGCTAAAAGAAATGTAAATATTTTATATCATAACTTGCTATTCATTTTCATCAGTTGGTTAGCTGGCTAAAATAGCCTTTGTCAGCAAGGGATCTTATAAAATTCTCCTACCATTTTATATTCTATATTTCTACAAGCAAACATAAATAAATACACTCTGTGCAGAAACATATTTAAGAATGTGTTTGTCTGGTATTGAGCCAAATATTACAAACCTTTATTCAAATAACAACATCTTACCATCAAAATTACTTATATTTATATTATGTTATATAGCTTACAAGTTATAAGTTCTTTCATTAAAATTCTATTCCTATGAAATAAAAAAAGAAAAGAAATGTAGTATAAAGTCTTATAGATAATAATCAGAATTAGATCATGATGGATGAAAATTCTTATAGGATATCCCACACAAATTATCTGCAATTGTTTGTTATGTCAAATTTTCATAAATATGAGTAAAATAAATATTTATATTTTATAGTTATAACTATATACCATACATTTAAATTTGGGACTTTTTCAGTGAAAGTTATGATTGCAGGTGTTACAACTTAATAAATCTAAAAGAATATTTTGAGCAGTATAGTAAATTACGTTGTTCACAACATATTTTGTTGTTGTTCTTGATGAAAAGTGTTGATGAAATACAAAATGTTGGGGACCACTGCACTAAATAAACCATGGTGAAAAAAAATATAGTAAGTAAAGCTGAAATAATTTTGTAGTTGAAAAGAAATTTCAAAATTAAATTTTAAATCTATAATTTCTCACTAATATCTCACTAATAAAGACTGTGAAGTCTTAATAAAATTAAGAACATTAACTTGAAGGTCATTATGTCATGAGGGAACTTTCAGGCTTTTCTCCCAATCAAAAAACAAAACAAAACAAAACAAAAACAAACAAAACAAAACAAAATAAAACAAAACAAAACAGCACTACCTTACCCCAAATACAGTTGATAAATTGTTATAATTTTCAGATATATGAATTCATTGAATTTGTTTATTGGATTTATTGTTGGTGGTGGTGGTAGTGGTCTAATTGTTGTTTTTAACAAAATGTCCCAGGAGCCAAGACAGAGGAGTAAGCATTAAATTCCTGTAGTTCTCCCATATTCACCTCCAAACAACCATAAAGTATTGCACCAGAACAAATCCTGTAACAGTGGAGCCAGCAGAGAGATAAGGTAGATCAATAATTTAGCCTGGGAGACTTATAGGATGGGGAAGAAAGGTCCCTCTCACTCCGGTAAAAGGGGAGCACAGTCCAGGACTAGAAGTTCCCAGCAAGCCAGTAGTAAGCCCCACCTCAGCAATCCAGTGAGAGATCCTGAGCCCCAGTATATTGCAACAGGCAAATACCAACACCAGAACCACCATGTTCCTTAAAATAGCCCAGGAAACTGGTAAACTCAAGCTCTAAGAACTACCACATGCTTCAGTGTAGCCCTAGCCTGGGGCTTAGATAAGATTAGGGGTTAGATAATAAGAATAAGTCTTAGACAGCTATTCATTGTTTAGAGTGGTTAAATAATTTGCTCATGTTACCAGAGTTCATACGCATCAAAGACATGGTTGTAATCCATTTCTCACTAAGCCCAAGTCCAGCAATATATCCATTATGTTGTGTTATCTAAAAGACTGAATGTGTGTTAGCATATTCCTTTCTAACTTCACATAAATTCTGTTTAAGTAAACCAAAGTGATCTTACTAAAAAAAAATGTTAAAAAAAGGCATGAAAACATACTAGTGTTACTTACTCTGTAGTAAAATTTAAGATAAGTCTAGTCTAACTTGGACTTCAACTAAGGGGATTCAACAATAAAGTGTCCAATCTTTCCTATTATAAATTGTTTTTACTAATGAGGCAGGCAAGAACTCTAAGGATACAATAATTGGTTAGCATTTTAATATGTGTAGGTTTCATACTTATCTTTTTAGACATATAAATGTCTGCAGTTTATAACAGAATCAAAGGATCACAGAATATGATTTGGAAAGGACCTTAGAACTCCAAAGATGCAATGTGTAATTCTCTTTCCAAAACAGCTAACATTTACCCTTTGTTTAAAAGACCACCATTGTGAGGAATTAATGACCTTCTGAGGCAACTAATACCAGTTTGATATATTTCTATTTCTCAGGAAGTTCTTCCTTATATCAATCTTAAGTTTGATATGTTATCACTTCCATGAATTATTTCTACTGTTGATTTCTGGAACCAAACAGGAAACATCTAATTCCTCTGCCACCTGATAGTCTATCAAATATGTGTGCCCTACTCCTCCTTCATGTCTTCTCTTCTTCAGATTAAATGATCTTAATTTCCCAATTATCCACTCAATTGCCCATTTTTTTATTTAAAGAGGAGTGATATTATCCATAGGACCAACTGTAAAAAATGGAAGATGAAAGTATTCATTAATATTGAGGATTAAGTATAACTATTACTTAATATTTCACAGCACATGTGCATATATTCACATGTGATTACAAGTTTCTTGTGGCCATGAACCATTCAACAGTTCCCTCACTAACTGGTATGATATTTAGTCCATACCATGTTTTCCAAAAGTATTAATTTAATTTCATGCCTTAATGAATTAAAACTGAACTAAGACTTTTGGGACACACTGTAATTGTAAAATTTCAAACAATTCCGGAAGGTAAGGCTTGGGGATAATATGTGTGTGATGAATATCTCTGTCCTGGAATAATGTAAAAAAAGCAAACAAAAAAACAAAAACAAAAACATAACAAAGCAAAACTAGTATGGCCTGTGGAATGGTGAGTGATAAAGTGTTTTCCATTTGTATGGGGAGGAGGAATATCTTGTGAAGAAAATTCCCAATTAGGGAAAAATAGTAAATAAGAATTCCCAATTTTCCCCACATTGAATTATTAACATCCATATGGAGGGACTGACATTCTTGTAAGCTTCATTTATTTCAGAAATTAACTTTTTAGTACAAAAATGAAATGTTTTGGGAGAAGTGTAAAGTTACAATTAAGTATGCAGAATGAAGAATCTACAAAGTAAATTTAATTGAATACCAGATATGGATAGACAGGAGAATATGGGGATCCCAACTTTTGACACTAGTAACTTGACCATAGGCAAGTCACTTAAGTTCTCTGAGCCTTTGACAAACTCTATGACTTAAGTGATACATTACAGGCAACTTGTCCTTTGTATAGGTAGAGGAAGACAACATAGCATGGAATTCTCAGATTCTTAAATTATTAAGTAAAATAAAATTTAGAAATGTAGTATATTAATTTGAACTCAGTTTATACCTGTGAAAAATATATGACTAAAAATATTCTTGGATTGGATACTTCATAAATATAATACTATTTCATAAAATTGAAGTATTTAATATAAATTACTTTCATTCATTGATTGTGGAAAGACAATCAAACTAGTATATATGCTAGTAAAGATGTGAAATGGCCTAAAGATTTTAAAAAGCAATTGGCAGTTTTGCTAGGAAATGTCCATACTCTTTGACCAAAAGATGCTATAATTAGGTATATATTCTGCCAAACAGATTAAACATAAGAAGGTATCAAACTATAGCACCTCATTTTTAGCAGAACAAATAAAGAGAAATAAAATAAATTCCATAATAAGCTAAAAAAAACCTGTTACCTATGTATGCAATGGAATATTACATCATCAAAATATGCTGAATAAGAAACACATTAGGAGTTCTGCTTTCGGGAGCCAAGATGGGGGAGTTAGAAGTAAGTCACTCTCACCCTCCCTTATTAACCTCTGAAAGCCCAGAAAATATCACCACAGAAAAAACCCTGAAACAACTGAACCAGAAGAAAGACAGGGTGCATCAGTCAGGTAGCACAGGTATCTTGAGGGATTAAAGGGAAATGCCCTTCTTGCCCTGGGGGAAGGGGAGCAGTACAGAATGGGAAGCATCTCAGCAAGCTAACTGAAGGCCCTACCTCAGAATACCAGGGGGAGATCCTGAAACACAAGTGGTGGATCAGTCAAACACCAACACCGGGATGCCTGAGTACTTCAGTAAGGGCAGGGGAACGAGGGGAAACCAGCTCAAAAAACCACCATGTGCCATGGTGTACTACAGCAGTTAAATCTCCTAGTGCCTCAGCAAAACTCTGGGAAGGGCTCCAAGGGCCCCAGGTGGAAAAACACCCCCAAGCAGCAAAACATCCATCTGAAAGGAGCCAAAGAAAGTGAAAGGAGGAAAAGGAAAGGTCTGGGTGAGTAGGAAGCCTCCAGGGACCAGACTACCCAATCCTACCCCCAGAGTTTCAGTGTTGCTGATTTCAGCCCAACACCAGGCAACTTGCCAGAACCCTACAGCCTCCAGCTGTCAACAGTTGAGGCCCCAGCTCACAAAGCCAGTGACCAGGCCCCAAGCCCCCAGCATAAGAAGCTTGGGTCAGTGCTCTCTGCTCCCCAGCAGGAGAGCTCAATTTTTTTAAAGGCCAGGAAATAAGCAAACATGAGCAAAAAAGAAACATATTATAAATTCTTAAACTGAGAACTGTGAGGAGATCAAGGCAAAATTCTGAAGAAGACAGCATTGTCAACAAACCCACATTTGGAACCTCAAAAGGGAATATGAACTGGTCTAAAGCCCAAAAAGCCTTCTTGGAAGAGCACAAGAAAGATTTTAAAAGTCAAATAAGAGAAGTAGAAGAAAAATTGGGAGAAAGAAATGAGAGGTATGCAAGAGAGGGTCAATAGCTTGGAAAAGGAAGGATGAAAATTAAAAATTACAATTGGTCAACTGGAAAAGAAGTACACTGAAGAAAACAAGTCCCTAAAAAATACAATAGGTCAAATGAGGAAGGAAGTACAAAATCTAATAGAAGAAAATAGTTTGTTAAAAATTAGAATTGAGCAAGTGGAAGCTAATGACTCTTGTGAAAGAGTGAGAATCAGTCAGCATAAAATTTGATCTTTAAATACAAGATTCAAGAGAGACATAAAAAGGTAAACAGGAAAGAAAAAAACAACAACAACAACATGAAAGTTAAGGAGGTGAATAGAATTCTTAAAAAGTTACATATGGTAGACCTCTGTAGAAAACTGAATGGGGATATAAAGGAATATACACTTTTTTTTTCTTGGCAGTACCTGGCATGTACACAAAAACTGATCGTGTACTAGGGCATAAAAACCTCAGAATCCAATGCAGAAAGGCAGAAATATTAAATGCATCCTTTTCAGTCATGATGCAATAAAAATTATATGTAGTAAAGGTCCACAGAAAGATAGAATAAAAAATAATTGGAAACTAAATGATCTAATACTAAAAAATGAATAAGTCAAAAAACAAATCATAGAAACAATCAATAATTTCATTCAAGAGAATGACAATAATAAGACAACATAACAAAACTTATGGGATGCAGCAAAAGTAGTTCTTAGGAGAAGTTATATATCTCTAAATGCTTACATGAATAAAATAGAGAAAGAGGAGATAAATGAATTGGGCATACAATTAAAAAAAACTAGAAAAAGAACAAATTAAAAATCCTCAATTAAACACCAAATTGGAAATACTGAAAATCAAAGGAGAAAATAATAAAATTGAAATGAAGAAAACTATTGAACTAATAAATAATACTAAGAGCTGATTTTATAAAAAAAAAACAAAATACATAAACTTTTGGTTAATTTAATTTAAAAAAAGAAAGAATAAAACCAAATTACCACTATGAAAACTGAAAAGGGTCAATTCATCACCAATGAAGAGGAAATAAAACAATAATTAGTAACTACTTTGTCCAACTCTATGCCAATAAATTTGACAATCTTAGTGAAATGGACGAATATTTACAAAAATATAAATTACCCTGATTAACAGAAGAGGAAGTAAAATACTTAAATAACCCCATCTCAGAACAAGAAATTGAAAAAGCCATTGATGAACTCCCTAGAAAAAAATCTCCAGGGCCAGATGGATTTATAAGTGAATTCCATCAACCATTTAAAAAACAATTAATTCCAATACTATATAGACTATTTGGGAAAATAGACAAAGAAGGAGACTTACCAATTTTTTTTATGATACGAATATGGTGCTGATAGCTAAACTGGGAAGAGTCAAAAGAGAGAAAGGAAATTATAAACCAATTTCCTTAATGAATATACATGCAAAAATTTTAAATAAAATATTAGCAAATAGATTAAAGCAACTTATTACAAAAATAATACACTATGACCAGGTAGGATTTACACCAGGAATGCAGGGCTGGTTCAATATTAGGAAAACTATCAGCATAACTGAACATATCAACAACAAAACTAACAGAAACCACATGATCATCTCAATAGATGCAGAAAAAGCTTTTGACAAAATACAACACTTATTCCTATTAAAACGCTAGACAGCATAGGAATAAACAAAATCTTTCTTAAAATAGTAACTAGAATCTACCTAAATCCTTCAGCAAACATCATATGAATTGGGGACGAGCTAGAAGCATTTCCAATAAAATTGGGGGTGAGAACAAGGATGTCCATTATCACCATCGTTGTTCAATATTGTACTGGAAAAAATACCTTTCGATATAAGAGGAGAAAAAGAAATGAAGGTATTAGAATAGGCAAAGAAGAAACAAAGCTATCACTATTAGGAGATGATATGATGATATGCTTAGAGAATCCTAGAGAATCAAGTAAAAAACTACTTGAAATAATAAACAACTTTAGCAAAGTTGCAGGCTATAAAATGAACTGACATTAATCATTAGTATTTCTATAAATTACCAACAAAGCCCAACAGCAAGAGATAGAAAGAGAAATTCCATTTAAAGTTACTGTAGACATTATAAAATATTTAGGAGTCTACCCATCAAAACAAATCCATGAACTATATGAACATAATTACAAAACACTTTCCACACAAATAAAGTCAGATCTAAATAATTAGAAAAACATCAGTTGTTCATGGGTAGACTGAGCTAATATAATAAAAATGATAATTCTACCTAAGCTAATTTACTTATTCAGTGCCATACCAAACTACCAAAAAATTATTTTATAGAGTTAGAAAAAATAATAATGAGATTCATTTGGAAGAACACATGATCCAGAATATCAAGGGAACTAATGAAAAGAAATTCAGGAGAAGGTGGCCAAGCTGTTCCAGAACTTAAATTGTATTATAAAACAGGGATCATCAAAACTACTTGTTATTAGATGAGAAATAGAGTGGCGTATCAGTGGAATAGGTTATGTATGCAAGACACAGTAGTTAATGACTATACTAATCTACTCTCTGATGAACACAAAGATCCCAGCTTCTAGGATAAGAACTCACTATTTGACAAAAACTACTGGGAAAACTGGAAAAGAGTATGGCAGAAACTAGGCATAGAGCAAAATCTCACACCATATTCCAAAATAAAGTCAAAATGGGTTCATGATTTACATATAAAGGCTGATACTGTAAGCAAACTGGGAGAGCAAGGAATAGTTTACCTATCAGATTTATAGAGAACAGAAGAATTCATGACCAAACAGGAGATATAGAACACTACAGAATGCAAAATGGATAAGTTTGATTACATTAAATTGAAAAGTTTTTGTGCAAACAGACAATGCAACCAAGGTTAGAAGGAAAGTAGAAACTTGGAAAAGAATTTTTATAACCAGTCTCTCTGAAAAGGGCCTCATTTCTAAAATATATGGAGAACTAAGTCAAATTTACAAGAATACAAGTCATTCCTCAATTGATAAATCGTCAAAGGATATGAACAGGCAGTTCTCAGATGAAAAAATTAAAGCCAACTATAATTACATGAAAAAATGCTCTAAATCACTATTGATTAGAGAAATGCAAATCAAAACAACTCTGAGGTACCACATCACACCTATCAGATTGGCCAAAATGACAAAACAGGAAAATGATAAATGTTGGAGAAGATGTGGGAAAATTGGAACATTAATGAGTGGTTGGTAGAGTTGTGAAATGATCCAACCATTTCAGAGAGCAGTTTGCAACTATGCTGAAAGGGCTATAAAAATGTTCATACCCTTTGACCCAGCAATGGCATTTCTAGGGCTGTATCCCAAAGAGATCATACAAACGGGAAAAGGACCCACATGTACAAAAATATTTATAACAGCTCTTTTTGTGGTGGCAAAGAATTGGAAATTCAGAGGATGCCCATCAATTGGAGAATGACTGAACAAATTGCAGTATATGAATATAATGGAATACTATTGTGCTATAAGAAATGATGAATAGGTGGATTTCAGAAAAACCTGTAAAGACTTGTATGGTCTCATGCTGAGTGAAGTGAGTAGAACCAGGAGAACATTGTACACAGTAACAGCCATGTTGTGCAATGACTAATATTTATAGATTTAACCCTTCTCAGCAATGCAAGGCTCTAAGACATCTCCAAAGGCCTCATGATGGAAAATACTATCCAAATCCATAGCAAGAATTATGGAGTTTTAATGCAGATTGAAGAATGCTATTTGCCATTTTTTCTTCTGTTGTGTTTTGTTTCCTTTTAATGGTGGTTCCTCCTGTTTGTTCTAATTTCTACTTACAATATCACTAATGTGAAAATATATTTAATAGGAATGTATATGTACAGCCAATATCAGATTGCATGTTGTCTTGGGGAGGGAGGCAGGGAGGGAGGAGGAGAAAAATTAAAAGCTCAAAAGCTTATGGAAGTGAATGTTGATGAATCAAAATAAATTAATAATGATAATAATTTTTTTAAAAAATAGAGTAATCCAAATGGCAAAAGAGGTCCCAAAAGCCAGTGTGTAGAAGAATGACTTCAGAAGCAGAATTGGACAAATGAAAAAGGAAGTCCAAATGCTCACTGAAGAAAACACTTCCTTAAAAATTATAGTAGAGTAAATGGAAGTTAATGACTATGAGAAATCAAGAAATTATAAAACAAAAGTAAAAAAAATGAAAAAATAAGAAACAATATGAAAAATCTCATTGGAAAAACTACTGAGCTAGAAAATAGATCCAGGAGAGTTCATTTAAAAATTATCAGACTTTCTGCAAGCTATGAAAAAAAATAGCCTTGACATCATGTTTCAAGAAATTATCAAGAAAAACTGACCTGATATTCGAGAACCTCAGGGTAAAATAGAAATTGAAATAATCCACCAATCACCTCCTGAAAGAGATCCCAAAAGGAAAACTCTTAGAAATATTATAGCCAAATTCCACAGTTGCCAGGTCAAGGAGAAAATATGGCAAGCAGCCAGAAAGAAATAATTGTGGAAAGAAATGTGGAAAGAAAGTATTGTGGAAACACAATCAGGATAACACAAGATTTGGCAGCTTCTACATTAAGTGATCAGAGGACTTGTGATATGATATTCCAGAGGTCAAAGAACTAGGATAACAGCCAAAAATCACCTACCCAGCAAAACTCAGTATAGTCCTTCAGGGGAGGAATGAACATTCAATGAAATAGAGGACTTTGAAGCATTCTTGATGAAAAGAGTTGAATAGAATATCTGACTTTCAATTGCAAGACTCAAGAGAAGCATGAAAAGGGAAAAAGGACAGAGAAGTAATAAGGGCTTTATCAGGGGAATTGGAGGGAATAGATATATACATACATATACACATGTGTATAAGTGTGCATATACATGTATACACACATATATACATATATGGTATGTATGTGTGTATGTATGTATATATACATATATGTATACACACATATATACATATAGATAGATATACATATATACACACACATATAGATAGATACATAAATAGATAGATACACAGATAGATAGATAGATATAGATATAGACGAAGGTCAGACAGTGAGCTGAATATGGAGGAATGATATCTAAAAAATACAATTAAGAAATCAGAGAGGATTGTACTGGGAGAAGGATAAATGGAGAGCGAGAATGTGGTAAATTTTCTCACACAAAAGAGGAAAGAAAAAGCTTTTACAGTAGGGGGGTGGAAGGGAGAGGTGAGAGGGAATGAATGAATGTTACTCTCAATGGATTTGGTTTAAGTAGGGAACAACATACACACTTAACTGAGCATGGAAATCTATCCTACTCTACAGGAAAACAGGGGGAAGGGAATGAGAGAGAGGGAGATGATAAAAGTAGATAAATACCCGGCAGCATCCATCTAAAAGGAGTTGAACAAAATGCTAAAGGAAAGGAAAAGCAGGCAACTTAGATTTGCCTGAAAGTGCCAACCTTGCTGATTCCAGGCCAACACCAGGTAAGCTGTCAGAACCGTGCAGCCTCCAATTGCCAACATAAGAGGCCCCAGCACACAAAGCCAGTGACCAAGACCTAGGCTCCCAACACAAGAAGCTTGGGTCAGTGCCCTCTGCTCCCCAGCAGGAGAGCATAATCTCTTTATAGGCCAGTGAATAAAGAAACACTGTAAGTAAAAGGAAACATATGATAGATTCATATTATGAGAAGAATGAAGATCAAGACAGAAATTCTGAAGAGGACAACATTGTCATCAAACCCACATCTGCAACATCAAAAGGGAATATGAACTGGTCTGAAGGCCAAAAAGCTTTCTTAGAAGAGCTCAAGAAGGATTTTAAAAGTCAAATGAGAGAGGTAGAGGAGTCCTTAAAAAGTACAATTGGCCAACTGTAAAAAAAAGTACATTGAAGAAAACAAGTCCCTAAAAAACACAATTGGCCAACTGGAAAAAAAAGTATAATGAAGAAAACAAATCCCTTAAAATAAAATTGACCAATTGGACAAGAAAGTACAAAATCTTACAGAAGAAAACAATATGTTAAAAATTAGAATTGAACAAATGGGAACTAATGACTCTATGAGAGAGCAAGAACTAGTCAAACAGAAACAAAAAATGAAAAAATAGATATAAACATAAAGTACCTCATGGGTAAAACAACTGACCTGGAAAATCGACCCAGGAGAGACAATTTAAAAATTATAGGCCTACCTGAAAATCATGATGAAAAAAAGAGCCTGGACAATATCCTTCAGAAAATCATAAAGGAAAACTGCCCTGAAATCCTAGAACCTGAAGGTAAAATAACTATAGAAAGAATCCACTGCTCCCTGCCTGAAAGAGATTCCAAATTGAAAATGCCAAGGAATATAATAGCTAAATTCCAAAATTACCAGATTAAAGAGAAATTACAGCAAGCATCCAGAAAGAAACAATTTAAATATCATGGAACCACAGTCAGGATTACACAGGACCTTGCAGCCTCTACATTAAAAGACCGTAGGGTGTGGAACATGATATTCCATAAGGCAAAGGAGTTTGGAATGCAGCCAAGGATTAACTACCCAGCAAAAATGAGCATGATTTTTCAGGGAAGGAGATGGATATTCAATGAAATAGGGGACTTCCAAGCCTTCCTGATAAAAAGACCAGAGCTCAACAAAAAATTTGATCTTTAAGTACAAGATTCAAGAGAGACATAAAAAGGTAAATGGGACAGAAAGATACAATATGTTGTTAATAAGGGCAAAATGTTTACATCCCTACAGGGTAAGATGACACTTGCAACTCTTGAGAACTGTATTGTTATTGTACCATGTTAAAGGAGTATACATAAAGGGGGCGAATATAACTTGACTTTGATGTAATGATAAAAAAAAATTAATCAAGTGGATTAAATGGATACAAGCAAGTGGATTAGTCTTTCCTAAGAAAATGTACTGAGAAAGGAGGAGGCAGACAACGGTTTATTACATTACAGGAAAAGATACAAAAACCTATTAGAGCAGAGGTAAAGAAGGGAGGGGGATGAGCATTGTTTGAAACTTACTCTCATGAGATTTGGCTCAAGAAGGGAATAACATAATCAGTTAGGTATAGAAATCTAACTTGCACTATAGGCAGTAGGAGGGAAATGGAGAAAGAAAAGGGAGGGGGGATAAAAGGCAGGGAAGAAGCAGAAAGGGTAAAGGGGAAGAAAAGGCAATGGATAATAGAAGGGAGGTGGGACTGAAGGAGGCAGTGGTCAAAAGCAAAACACTAGTGAGGGTGGGAAAGGAGAAAGAAAAGCATCAACGCGGGGGGGGTGGAAAAGGATGGAGAAAAAGACACAGATAGTAATCATAACTGTGAATGTGAATGGGTTGAATTCTCCCATAAAACAGAAATGTATAGCAGAGTGGATTATAAAACATAATTCCACAATATGTCGTTTACAGGAAACACATTTGAAAAAGAGTGACACATACAGGGTAAACATAAAAGGCTGGAGCAAAATATATTATGCTTCAGCTGAAGTAAAAAAAAAAAAAGCAGGGGTAGCAATGCTGATCTCAGACAAAGCAATAGCAAAAATAGATCTTATCAAAAGAGATAAAGAAGGAAACTACATCCTGCTAAAAGGCACCATAGACAATGAAGTAATATCATTACTAAACATATATGGACCAAATGGTATAGCATCCAAATTCTTAGAGGAGAAGTTCAGGGAGTTACAAAAAGAAATAGACAGCAAAACTATGCTAGTGGGGAACCACAACCTCCCCCTCTCTGAACTAGATAAATCTAACCACAAAATAAACAAGAAAGAAGTTAAGGAGGTGAATATAACATTAGAAAATTTAGGTATGACAGACCTCTGGAGAAAACTGAATGGGGATAGAAAGGAATATACCTTTTTCTTGGGGGTACATGGCACATACACAAAAATTGACCATGTAATAGTGCAAAAAACCACACAATCCAGTGCAGAAAGGCAGAAATATTAAATGTATTCTTTTCAGATCATGATGCAATAAAAATTATATGTAATAAAGGGCCATGGAAAGATAGACTAAAAAATAATTGGAAATTAAATAATGATTGGATCGAACAAAAAATCATAGAAACAATCAGTAATTTCATTCAAGAGAATGAGAATACTGAGACAACATACCAAAACTTATGGGATGCACAGAAAGCAGTTCTTAGGGGAAGTTTTATATCTCTAAATGCTCACATACATAAAATAGAAAAAGAGGAGATCAATGAATTGGGCATACAACTTAAAAAAAACTAGAAAAAGAACAAATTAAAAATCCTCAATTAAACACCAAATTAGAAATATTGAAAACCAAAGGAAAAATTAATAAAATTGAAATTAAGAAAACTATTGAACTAATAAATAAAACTAAGAGCTGGTTTTATGAAAAAAAACAATAAAATAAATAATTCTTTGGTTAATCTAATTTTAAAAAAAGAAAGAAGAAAACCAAATTACTAGTATCAAGAATGAAAAGGTTGAGACTACCACCAAGGGAGAGAAAATTAAAACAACAATTAGGAATTATTTTGCCCAACTATATGCCAACAAATTTGACAATCTTAGTGAAATGTATATATATTTACAAAAATACAAATTGCCCAGATTAACAGAAGAGGAAGTAAAATACTTAAATAACTCCATATCAGAAAAAGAAATTGAACAAGCCATTAATGAATTCCTTAGGAAAAATTCTCCAGAGCCAGATGGATTTACAAATGAATTCTATCAAACATTTAAAGGACAATTCATTCCAATACCATATAGACTATTTGGTAAAATAGGTGAAGAAAGAATCTTACCAAATTCTTTTTATGATACAAATATGGTGCTGATACCTAAACCAGGAAGAGTCAAAACAGAGAAAGAAAATTATAGACCAATTTCTCTAATGAATTTAGATGCAAAAATTTTAAACAAAATATTAGCAAATAGATTACAGCAACTTATCACATGAATAATACACTATGATAAGGTAGGATTTATACCAGGAATGCAAGGCTGGTTCAATATTAGGAAAACTAAGAGCACAATTCATCATATCAACACCAAAACTAACAGAAACCACATGATCATCTCAATAGATGCAGAAAAAGCTTTTGGAAAAATACAATACCCATTCCTATTAGAAACACTAGAGAGCATAGGTATAAATGGACTCTTCCTTAAAATAATAAATAGCATCTAAAACCTTCAGCAAGCATAATATGTAATGGGGACAAGCTAGAAGCATTTTCAATAAGATCGGGGGTGAAACAAGGATGTCCATTATCACCACTGTTGTTCAATATTGTACTGGAAACATTAGCTTTAGCAATAAGAGAAGAAAAAGACATGGAAGGCATTAGAATAGGCAAAGAGGAAACAAAGCTATCACTCTTTGCAGATGACATGATGTTATACTTAGAGAATCCTAGAGAATCAAGTAAGAAACTACTTGAAATAATAAACAACTTTAGCAAAGTTGTAGGCTATAAAATAAACCCAAATAAATCATCGGCATTTCTATATATTACCAATAAAGCCCAACATCAAGTGATAGAAAGAGAAATTCCATTTAAACTTACTGTAGATACTATAAAATATTTAGGAGTCTACCTTCCGAAACAAATCCAGGAACTCTATGAACACAAATACAAAACATTTTTCACGCAAATAAAATCAGATCTAAATAATTTGAAAAACATCAGTTGCTCATGGGTAGGCTGAGTTAATATAATAAAAATGACAATTCTACCCAAGCTAATTTACTTATTCAGTGCCATACCAACCAAACTATGAAATAACTATTTTATAGAGTTAGAAAAAATAATAACAAGATTCATTTGGAAGAACAGAAGGTCCAGAATATCAAGAGAACTAATGAAAAGAAATTCAGGGGAAGGTGACCTAGCCATTCCCAATCTTAAATTGTATTATAAAGCAGCAATCATCAAAACTGCTTGGTACTGGCTAAGAAATAGAGTGGTGGATCAATAGAATAGGTTAAATGTGCAAGACACAATAGTCAATGACTATAGTAATCTATTATTTGATAAACCCAAAGACCCCAGCTTCTGGGATAAGAACCCATTCTTTGAAAAAAACTGCCGGGAAAACTGGAAAAGAGTATGGCAGAAACTAGACATAGACCAAAATC
Organism: Vombatus ursinus; assembly: GCF_900497805.2. NCBI lineage: Eukaryota > Metazoa > Chordata > Mammalia > Diprotodontia > Vombatidae > Vombatus > Vombatus ursinus. Next base: position 1,452,590 of record NW_020947238.1, read on the forward strand.
TCACACCATATACCAAAATAAAGTCAAAATGGGTTCATGATTTAGATATAAAGGCTGATACTATAAGCAAACTGAGAAAGCAAGGAATAGTTTACCTGTCAGATCTATGGAGAAAAGAAGAAATCATGACCAAACAGGAGAGAGAGAACATTACGAAAAGCAAAATAGATAACTTTGATTACATTAAATTGAAAAGTTTTTGCACAAACAAAGCCAATGCAACTAAGATTAGAAGGAAGGTAGAAAATTGGGAAAGAATTTTTACAACCAGTCTCTCTGATAAGGGCCTCATTTCTAAAATATATAGAGAATTAAGTCAAATTTGTAAGAATACAAGCCATTCCCCAATTGATAAATGGTCAAAGGATATGAACAGACAGTTCTCAGATGAAGAAATTAAAGCCATCTATAGTCATATGAAAAAATACTCTAAATCACTATTGATTAGAGAAATGCAAATCAAAACAACTCTGAGGTACCACATCACACCTATCAGAATGGCCAACATGATAAAACAGTAAAATGATAAATGTTGGAGAAGATGTGAGAAAATTGGAACACTAATGCATTGTTGGTAGAGTTGTGAAATGATCCAATTATTTTGGAGAGCAATTTGGAACTATGCCGAAAGGGCTATCAAAATGTGCATACCCTTTGACCCAGCAATAGCACTTCTATGGTTATATCCCAAAGAGATCACACAAACAGGCAAAGTACCTACATGTACAAAAATGTTCATAGCAGCTCTTTTTGTGGTGGCAAAGAATTGGAAATTGATGGAATTCCCTTCAATTGGGGAGTGGCTGAGCAAGATGTGGTATATGAATGTGATGGAATACTATTATACTAAGAAATAATGAACAGGCTGACTTCAGAAAAACCTGGAAAGACTTGTATGGACTGATGCTGAGTGAAGTGAGCAGAACCAGGAGAACATTGTACACAATAACAGCCATGTTGTATGATGACTAATATTGATAAACTTAACCCTTCCTGGCAGTACAAGGATCTAAGACATCTCCAGAGGCCTTGTGATGGAAAATGCTATCCACACCCAAAGAAAGAACTATGGAAACCAAATTGCTACTTTTTTTTTCTGTTCTGTTGAGTTTTGTTTCCTTTTTCTGATGGTTCCTCCTATTGTTTTTAATTTCTACTTACAACATCACTAATGTGAAAATATGTTTAATATGAATGTAAATGTATAGCATATATCAGATTGTGCACCATCTTGGGGAGAGTGGTGGGGAAGAAGGGGGAGAAAAATTTTAAACTCAAAAGTATATGGAAGTGATTATTGATAAATCAAAATAAATTAATAAAATAAAATAAAATGTACTTTAAAGAAATAAAATATAAGGATGGGAAAAATAATATGTATCTGAATGTTAGAAGAAATACAGATATCTTAAGAAATGAAGATAACCTAAAATATCAAGGTAAAAATTAAAGATTTCAGATTTGCATCATGTTTTTTTTTCAGAATGTCGATAAAAAGTATTTTAACTTCTCTCCTAGCAGTATTGTCAACAGATTAAAACACTGAAGAATAGGAAAAATATTTGTAAAGTTTATTTTTTTGTTTCTTTCTTTTTCTTATTTGAAGACCCCTTAAGTAAATGAGAAATAGACCAATCTAACCCTCCCTACAAGATATCAGTGGAATCAGCATGATAATTCTATTTATTCCCTGCAGTGATCTTAAAAAAATAATAATACTTTATGGTCATTAATATAAAGAGCACTGACAGACATCAATGTTTTAATTCTTCCCATTTTTCATACTTGGTAATCAAACTGAACCATTTGGGCTAATGGGTATCATTGAACAGTGGTGCTTTGACACAACTAGTGTAAAATCTTCACTGGATAAGTGAAAACAGAATTATCTGAATGGACCTATCAAAAATGTTTATCAATTAAAGGTCCTTTTACTTCAAACTCTGGTTGAATGTACTTTGAAATATTTATTCAAATGATCAAAATAAGTGATGAAAGATGCCACTAAATTACATTTTGACCCATTTTATAACTCTTAAGGTGCTGTCTTCATTGAAATGGTTAATTAGTCCCTTTTCTAGTGGTCAGTTGATAATCACCACACCAAACTGTACTCATTGACGGTGGTTTGGACAGATTCAGGATAAATGCTAATGACTGAATGCAGTTACTGCTGTCTATTATGAGATTGCAAATTGTCTCAGTCAAAATTGGGACATATTAATGAAAAAGTGGGGATGGGGATGCTATTCTTTCTCACTGTGTTTTGTTTTTGCTCAGTAAAAGGGTACATTTAGATCTCAAGATAGTATATCTAACATAATCCAGTTCAGGGATATTGAATGTTCTTATAGAATGTATCAGCTCCTTGGTAACAAAAAAAAAAAAACATACCTCAGTAGGACTTGAGTTCAAATCCAGCCTCAGACACATAACACTTACCAGCTGTGTGACTCTGGACAAGTCATTTAACCACAATTCCTCACAAAAATGAATAAATGAATGAATAAATAAGTAAATAAATAAATAAAAACCCTAATTAGAAATTACTGTCATGGGAAATGTTGATAAGTTCTAGAAATATAGTGTGCCTTTATCTTTTGGCTTGAAGTAATACCTCATTGTATTGTAAAGGCCAGTGTTCAGTTTACAAATCTATATACAGTGCAATATATCAGTACAAATTATCTAAGTTGTTTATAAAGAAAGACATGGGCATAACAACATTTTCATGTGTAGTGCACATGATAGTGGAAGTAACTGCTTTAATTCACAAGTACCTCAGTTTAGAACTCTTTGCTTTTCTTATCAGGTATGCTAGAGAGGTTAGTCAACAAAATGACTTCTGGGATTTCTTCCTCCTGTAAGAGACTAAATCTCAAGCTGTGGAAAATTAAGGAATAATTATCTCTCTGTGGCTATATTTACCTAATTAAATATTTTACCACTTTTATTTTTGTGGACACCTCCATAGCACTTTTCTTCCTTCCTTCCTTCCTTCCTTTCCTTCCTTCCTTACTTCCTTTCTTCTTTCCATCCTTCCTTTCTTCTTTCCTTCCATCCTTTCTTTCTTCCTTTCTTCTTCTTTCCTTCATTTCTTTTTTTCTCCTTCATTTCATTATGATAGCAAACTCTGGATGAGTAAGCTCTCTTGCCCAGCAAAGATCTGTCTTTTATCCCCAGTTTATGGTATTAAAGCATTGCCCATGATACTTTAAGGATAAATGACTTGATGACAAGGTCTTCCTGGCTGCTTCATTTAGCACTGACTATACTTTCATTCATATCTCCTTACTCATTGATCATAGTAAGAGAAGTGACTTACTACTTATTCCCCATCGCTACCTTTAGGCTCTCCCCCTATGACTATCACTTAGTTATTCCCCTTCCTTTGAGAACACATTCAATTCGTATATATCACTCAATGAAGATTCTGGTAGATTTTGTCTAGAGATTTTTCCAGTGCATTCTCCTTCCTTCCTCAGTGAGTTCAATGCCTGGCTGTCTTTCTCTCCTCTTCACCTAATTCTGTGATAATAGGGAATTTCAAAATACATATTAACACTCATTCAAATAAGTTTAAGTTCCAATAATTCAACTTATTCATTTCCATAGACACCTTCTCCCCACCACAACTACACGCAGATATCTGTCCATACCATTAACCTTATTATCATCCACAAGTGCTCCAAGAGAAATAGGTTGTTCTGTGACAGTGTTGGGGGTGGTGGTAGTGGTGGTGATGATGTCACTCCCTTAGCTATTTCCAGCAAGATTCTTGCCAGAGTCCTCCTTAATAGGCTTTCACCTGGAACATGATCATCTACCTGAGAGCTAGTGAGACTTTAGAAAAGATCAAGAAATGATTGTAATGGTGTTATTTGCTTAACAACTCCAAGAGAAATGCTAGGAGAAGAGGGATCTGTATGTAACACTCATACATCTAATGAAGGTCTTTGACAGGGTCTGTCATGAGAACTTGTTGAAAATTATTACAAAATTTGATTGCATGGAGAAGGTCATCAGTATTGTACATCTGTTTCATGAAGGCATATTTGCCCAAATTCTGGATAATGAATAATGCTTTCACAATTTCCCAGTCACTAACAGAATGAAGCAGGGCAGTGTGCTTGCTCCCATGCTTTTTAGCATGATGTTTTCTGTGATGTTGCTTGACGCCTTCAATGAAGACAAAACTGGCATCCTTAATGTCAGCTACCACACTGATGGTATATTCTTCAGCCTGAAAAGACTACAAGCCAAGACCAAAGTGGAGGAAGAATTGATATGACTTTGTTTACTGATTGTGCACTCAATGCAGCCTCTGAGGCTGAGATGCAATCAAGCATGGATCAGTTCTCTGCTGCTTGTGCCAATTTTGGTCTAACAATTAACACTAAGAAAACACAGGCTCTCCACCAGCCAATAGCACACCATCCATACTTAGAACCAGCAGTTACAGCAAATGGAGAAATTATGAATGCTGTGGATAAGTTCATTTAACTTGGCAGTATACTTCCTAGAGATATACACATTGATAATGAGGTTGACATATGCATTGCCAGAGCTAACTCACTGTTTGGGAGACTGAAGAAAAGTGTGGGAGATAAGAGGTATTAGACTGCCTACCAAACTAGAGATCTACAGAGCTGTTGTGCTGACCTCACTGTTGTATGCCTGTGAAACTTAGAGAGTATATCAATGTCATGCTAGGAAATTGAATCACTTTCATTTCAATTGTCTTAGATTCTGAAGATCACATGACAAGATAAGGTACAGGACACTGAGGTCCTTTATCAAGTTGAATTGCCACACATTCAAACTCTATTGCAGAGAGTGTAACTCTAACAGGCAGACCACATTGTTTGGAGGTACAAAGTACATTTGCTAAAAATACTATTTTATAGGTAACTCATAGAAGGCAAGTACTCACATGGAGATTAGAAGAAGCAATACAGGACACTCTCAAGGTCTCTCTCTGAAGAACTTTGGAACTGACTATGAGACATGGGAGAAACTGGCACATGACCAACCAGAATGGCATGCCTGTTTCAAAGAAGGTTCTGTACTCTATGAGCAAAGCAGAATTGCAGTAGCACGAAAGAAATGTGAGATGCGCATAGATCACCACTACAAATATTCATATGGACTATTTGTGCCCAATCTGTGGTAGTGCCTTCCAAGCTCAAATTGACACATCAGACACATTGTATCTTCATAATGAGGTCATGGTGGTCCTTTTTGAGAACAAAGGAACAACTATAGATCTTTATAATATTGCTAATGCTGCGTACATTTTTCTCCTAGTTCTCCTTACTTTACTCTGCAGCATTTCATACAAGTATTCCCATGTTTTTCTTAAATAATCTCCTTAATTTTTTCTTATAGCATAATAGTATTCCATCACATTCATGTACCTTAGCTTGTTAAGTCATTTTCCAAATGATGAGCATTTCCTCAGTTTTAAGTTCTTTGCCACCACAAAAGACCTACTATTAATATTGTTATACATATGAACCATTTTCCTCTTTCATTGATTTCTTTGGCCTATAGACTTAGTAGTAGTATCCCTGAGTCAAGAAGTACATATGATTTAATTGTTTTTTGAACATAGTTTCAAGTTGTTTTCTGGAATGGTGGGACTACTAAACAATTTCACCAACAATACATTAATTTGTTTATTTTCTCACACCCTATCAGACATCCATCATTTTCCTTTTTTGTCATGTTAATCAATTTGGTAAGTCTGAGATGATTCTTCAGAGCTGTTTTAATGTGGATTTCTCTATTAGTTTTTAAAGCATTTTTTTTTTGGTATGGCTATTGATAGTTTGGATTTCTTCCTCTGAAGCCTGCCAATTCATATCCTATAGTCATTTGGGGAATGGCTCTTATTTTTTTTTTTAGTGTATTCACTGCAATATGATGCATTTATTTACAACAGAATTGAACTGGACAACAGCAACCACAAATCATAATCTGTATTTCCTGTCAGTTCAGTTTCATTTATCTTCCTCTTAGGGCCATTTTTTTTTCATTGATCCGCTCCAATCACTCACAAATCTAAGAGGCAAAATTTCTTTGTAACCAAAGTGGATGTTTGGAAATGCTAGTGAAGTCATTATCAGCATCTCTGCTCAGGTAACTAGCAATCTTTATTTACAAACCATTCTTGATTTCTTGGTAGTGAGGAAGTTTCCTCATTTTTTCTGTTTATTTCTATGACCTTGGACAAGCTTCTGGTCTTCATCTTTCCTTCTAGTGGTGAATGGCTTTTATTTTTGTATATTTGACTCAGTTCTCTATATTTTTTGGAAATGAGATCTTTTTCAGAGAAATTTGCTGCAGATTTTCCCAGTTTTTTTTTTAATTTTAGCTGCATTTTTCGCTTAAACAAAGACCTTAATTTAAGATAATCAAAATTACCCACTTTAGCTCCTGTGAATCTCTGTCTCTCTCATTTCATTATAAACTTTTTTTCTATTCAGAGAAGCAACAGATAATTTCTTCCTTGCTCTAGTAATCCCTACCTTATTTCTAATTTTAAAAATGGCTATTTACCAAAAGCTCACCCTCTCCTTTGTTTTCCATCTCACATCACTCAGATACTTTATGCCCCTATTTCCTCAACTCCCAATTCACATAAAGTGGCCCATCTCCATCCAAAAGACACTCCTCTGCATTCATAAATAACTGCAATCCTTTCTGCCTTCTCCAGCAAATTTCCCCTTCTAGTATCCATAATCTTTCAATAGTCTTTAAACTTTAGCTGTCAACTAGCTATTTCCCTGTTGTGTACAGACATGCCCATGTCTAATCCATTCTGAGAAAGTCTCACTTGATCCATCTATCCATGCTATCACCTTTTATATCTCTTCTCCTTATGGCTAAGTTCTTTGGGAAGGATATCTCCAATAGATGCCACCAGTTTCTTTCCTCTCACTCTTTTCTTAACTGTTTGAAGTCATAATTCAAGTGAAATTGCTCTTTCCAAAGTAACTAGTGTTGTATTCATACTTAAATATTGTAGCCTTTTCTCAATATAAATCCTTCTCAACCTCTCTGCATCCTTTTGCACCATAAATCACGCTCTTCTCTAGATACTCTCTTCTCTCTAGATTCTTGTGACACTACTCTTTCTTGTTTCTTCTCCTACCTGTCCATCCACTCATTCTCTTTCTCCTCTGCCAGTTTTCATCTATTCTATGACAGTGAAAATTTTGAGGTCCCCAAAAGTTCTGTCTTGGAATCTCTTCTTTTCTCTTTTCTTATATTGTTGATCTCAATTCAATTATCATCTATATGAAGATGACTCAAATTTATCTGTCCAAATAGAGCTTAATCTCTTTCCAGCTTCCATTCTCCAGGTATCTATTAGACATCTTTAACTGGATGTTCAGTAGACATCTTAAACTCAAAAACATAAACAAAATGAAACTCATTATGTCGCCCCCTCTCCCCACCAAAAAAAATCCTTGACTCTTCCTAACTTTCCTATTAATGTTATGGCTATCACCATTCTCCCATTTATCCAGTCAGGCAATCTAGTTATCATCTTTTTCTCTTCACTCTTTCTCACCCAGCCCTGTATCCAATCAGTTTTGATGGACTATATTTTCTACCTTCTCATTTATATCTCCCCTGGTTCACTCTGTAAACACCCTGGTAAGTTCTCATTTTATTCTTTTTTTTTTTTTTTAGGCAATAGGGGTTAAGTGACTTGCCCAAGGTCACACAGCTAGTAAGTGTCAAGTGTTTGGTCTGAGGCCAGATTTGAACTCAGGTCCTCCTGACTTCAGGGCTGGTGCTCTTCCACTGTGCCATCTAACTGCCCCAGGTAAGCTCTTATTAACTCACATCTGGAATGTTGTTATAGCTTTCTCTTATCCCTTCTCCAAGTCTCTCCCCATTCTAATTCATTTTCTACTCAGCTGTTAATTTTATCTTCCTAAAACACCTTTCCAACCAAATATGACTCTTACCTCCAATTTCATAAAGCTCCAGTGGCTCCCTATTCATAACCATTACTTTCATTACTTGGCCCCTTCCTACTTTTCCAGTCATCTTACACCTTAATCCCTTTAACATACTCTTATGATCCACTGACACTTGGCTCTTTACTATTCTTTTCACATTATACTCCATTTATTGGCTCCCAACATTTTAACTGGCTATAGTCATTAATCTTAGACACTCTCTTCTTATCTCCCTGACTCCTGTTTTCATTCTCAGCTAAAGTTCCACTTTCTGTAAGAAGCCTTACTCAATCTTCCTTAATGTTAGTATCTTCCTTCTGAAAATAGTCCCATTTTAGCCTGTGCGTATTATCTTTGAACATAAATGTTTTCATATTATTTCCTTCATTAAAACACAAATTACTTGTGAGAGCAAAGTGTTTTGTTTGTATCCCTAAGGCTTAGCACAGTACTTGAGACATAGTAGGCATTTAATAAGTCTTAGTTGACTGATCAACCTATGAGGTCCCACAGACAGTATGTGTTAGACGTAAGATTCACATAGGTCTTACAAACTCTCAGACTACTTCTGTAGCAACTTAACAATGCTGAACTACTTTGAATATTGTAATGTTCTGGAGCGAGGGAAAAATTACTTCAGATTTCTATATTTTAGGATGTAAAAGAACCCATTTCTGCTCATTTGTTCTGCATAAGGTAGCAAAAAAGTATTGCTCAAGATGATTTGAAGAAAGACAATTTCTTTATAGCTTCCCATTCTGGAGCAATTTAAATTGATATCTTAGTCTTGCTCATAATAGAATATGTGTTCTGTACTGGCATGGCCAATTTATTCATAGTACTAGCAATGGCTCAGGCACATGAGAATGTGGGTTCATATCATATTTCTAACATTTACTTATCCTCAAGTAAGGCCTTCATCCTTAATTTCCTCATTTATAAAAACATAGAGTTGGATTAGATGACCTTTGAAACCCATTCATTTGCTAGCTCATGATCCTATTATCCTTTATTTCTTGAACCCAGGGCTATTTAGAAAATGGAAGAAGTCCCAATGGAAGCATCCCGATGCTTAGAACAAAGTCAAAAAACAGTGTGCCAGAGAACCATTTAAATGACAGTTCTTTAATAGTTAACCCATTTTCAGTAATCAGTGTTATCATGCTGTGTTTGGAATTATATATTGTTATTTATTTGGTTACTTTACAATAGCCAGGGTTCCTGGATGCATTACAAAATTAAAACTGTAAATTAACCAACCATGTCCAATGATGGTTGGCACCAGAAATGGAGAGCCTAGTCTTGCCAAGCAGCTGCCAATGAAGAGGGGAAAATGGACCCCCCTCACTTCCACTTAACATTATAAGTAAACACTGACCTTTTGAAGTATTTTTGAAAGTATTCCAGTTGATTAAATGTCTGGTACTGAGAATTTATTTTTTATCTTAAAAGTGAGGGTAAGAAATCCTCAGCCAGTCTTTATTGCTGAATATATACTAAGCTCAATAAATACTAAACTTTATTCAATTATCATAAGACTTGAAGATTCACTAGATCTGGAGTGGTACATTCCTTGTTTTTTGTTTTTGTTTTTGTTTTTTTTTTGTAACTGCTTTTGTTAAAGAGCTACATTTGGAAGAAATCTATTAGATTCTTACTGTTCAAACTTATATTTAACATTTTCCTTCTCAAAGGAAGTTTTGTAAAAGGGACTCCTTTGGGAATATTGAATTTGGGTTTTTTTTAAACATTTCTTTCTGACTTCTCCTATTTCTTATTTTAGCATCTGAACTGCATTGTGTGCACATGCACACACACACACACACACACACACACACACACACACACTGACAATTCATTTTCTCTATGAGGAAGAATTGCCTTCTGGCCTCTGGTCATCTTCCTTCCAAGGTGTTGACAATACTACTTCATGTTGGAATGTAGTTAATCTTCACCAAACCCCTCCTGGCTAATTCAAATATGTGTGTGTGTGTGTGTGTGTGTGTGTGTCTATATATATATACACACATATATATACATATATATATATATTTTGGATATTATATACATAGTTTTTGGAGATATATATATATATATAGTTTTTGTGCATGTGTATATATATAGATATATCTATATCTATATATATCTCCAAAAACAAAACTATATATATATATATATAATATTATATATATAGTTTTGTTTTGTTTTTGGGTTCCTTTTTCATCTTTTCAGTAATAAATTTTTATTCACCAATATTTGACAAGGCTTTTGTGAAACCCTAGTACATTTTACTTAGACCTTTAATCCAGAATAAACGAACTTTCTGCTTAGTCCAAATATTAAAGTTTTCACTTGTTGGCTTTTAGGCTTCTCATTTTGCACTTTTCTCCATTTTCAAGCAGCAAGGTGATTTGAATTATTGAAAGAAAACATAGGCACAAATAATGAACAATCATTTAAAAAAAAAAACTTACAGAACCTGAATTTCTAGTTAAAGTGAAATGAATAACAATCCTGATAATTCATATTCCATGAATTTAAAACTTGAAACCGAAGAAGTTTGAGTGTGTGTGTATGTTTATGCATCTATGTGTCTATGTGTTTGTTCCTACAGCACCCAGCAAATATTAGGTGCTGAATAAATCTGTTTTTGCATGTAAGTGAACTTACCATATTGACTTTCCATAATGATTTAACTATATGAATATCATCTGATATTTCTTTAATATTTTACTACTTTAAGGTTTTATTACTGTTGTTAAACAGGATCACATGGTTAGTAAGTGTTTGAGACTGGATTTGAACTCAGATCTTTCTAACTCCAGACCCAGTGCTCTATACACTGAGCCATTTACCTAACCTACTTTAAGGTTTACAAAATGCTTTATGTACTTTGGTTCATTTGAATGCCATAATGATATTTTTACACAGTTATTGTTATTCTCATGTTATGGATGAGGAAGCTGAAGTTAAATGATTTTGAGTGCATTCAGTTAGGAAATATCAGAGGCAGAATTTGAATCCTGATCTTCCTGGTTCTAATTCCAGTGCTCCTCTTTTTCGATATACTATTACTAACTAAATTTTTTGATGCTTAACCAACATCTTTAGGCTGATCAAATCATTAAGTTTGTGGAATATCAGACCACACGATATTCAGGAACTCTCCACATTGATGCCTTACCTGGAAGCCATGTCTGGACTTAATGATTATAGCGAACTCCTCAACAATGCTCAAAATTGTCCTAAGAAAGGAAAATCCTTCTTTCAATTAGAAATGTCCAAAAACTGAAGAGCTTTTCAAGGATCTAGTTGGTTCCCATTTATTCTAAATGTTCAAACAAAAGCTGAATATGTCTTTTGTTGTTGTTGTTGTTATACTGTTACAGAGAGGATTCTTCTTCAAGTATGGATTAGAGGAGACAAGATAGCATCTAAGATAACATTCAGCTCAGAAATTCTGTGATTCTTTTCTTAAAGTTTTTTGAATATTGGAAAGATTGTCTATTCCATATTATTTGACATAATCAAACAGTACATATATTTTTTCTGTATGTAATGAAAAATAACCTAATTTTGCATGATCATTTCAATGGAAGACTTTTAGGATCATCATAATTTCAGAATGCCTCCTTAATGTCCTTAGTTCTCTCATGGACCAAGCCTCTGCTACAACAACCACAAATTTCAATCCAGTTGTTTGCAACATAGATATTGTCAATTTCTGAGAACTAATGTGTTCTCGTCTTAAGTGAAGTTTCAGAATTTGTTGAGAAATTGTAATTTAGCTTTTACCATTATGTCTCATCATTCTCAAGACAATGGGCTGAAATATTTGAGTGATCTATTAGTAATATTGTCAATGCTAGCTCAAACCACAACTACATGTTATGAACAGGCTGCAAAAGGAAATTGTACCTGCCTCCCACCCACATTCTTAATAAATGCACACTGCAACCACATTCAAAGTGAGTTTGTCTTGGCATATGCACTCAAGAGGTCTTTATCCAGCTAGATCTACAAACCTATTAGGTCCATATTATTAGTTCTCTGAATGGGAGCTGATTTCTATCCCCTCATGGTTGTCTATTGTCATGGGTCTTATTTTAAAGTCTCAAATTATTCAATCAATCAAATGCCTGTTTCTTGCACAAAAGTCAGAAAAGTCAAAGTCTTGAATTGGACTACTGAAGTAGGGTTGGCTAATCGAGTTTGTCAATTTAATACCTCTCAATGGGTTTTCAACAATAACAACAAGAAGAGTCAATCATACTGATTTGCTCAATTACTAATTGTTCTGAGATTTTTCTACAGATAATGAGGCAGGAAATGTGCCATCTGAAGAAAAAGTTACCAGGTTACATTTCCATAAAGGTTGGCTCCCTGGATCAGGGCTGCTGGGGGCCAGGCTAGAAGCTGGACCAGTGATCTGCAGAATATTGCTTTTCCCAGGGCTCTTATGTTCAGGGTCCTGGGCTAGTTCCATTTGGTTTAAGAGATGGTGCCAAGATGGTGGAGTAAGCAGTAAGTTGCTCTCACTCTCCTTTATTGACCTTGAAAAACCCAGAAAATACCACCCCAGGAAAAATCCTGGAACAGTGGAGCCAGCAGAAAGACAGGGTACAACAGATTTTTAGCTCATGAGGCTAGGAGGATTAACAGAAATGGTCCCTCTTACTGTGGCTGAAGGGGATGAGTACAGGACAGGAGGTATCCCAGTAAGCCAGTGGCAAGCCCCACCTCAGCAAACCATTAGGAGATCCTGAGCCACAGGGAGGTGGAGCGAGCAAGTGCCAACACCACGATTCCCCATGTGCCTTGGCACAGTCAGGGGAACTGGCAGACACCAGTGCAGAGAACCACCAATTGTGCCGCAGAAGAAGATCCACCAGCGGATGAGCTTACCTGTGCTCTAGCATAGCCCCAGGTAAGGAGTTGACCTCCAGTGGTCAGACCACCCCCACCCACACACCCCTCCCTGCCAGCTTCAGTGTAACCCTGGGGAAGTGCAGAAAAAACCCACATGGCCTCTGCACACACCAGCCACTACCACCTGCTCCAGCGTAGCACCAGGTAAGCTACAGCCTCTACTGGCTCTAGCTGCCAGAACCTGAGGCCCCAGCACACAAAGCCAGTAACCAGACCCCTAACCCCCTGCACAAGAAGTGTGAGACAATAGCCCCTGTGCCCCAGAAGCAGGGATCAACTTTAAAAGCCAGTAAAAAGGAAAACAACATGAATAAGAAGCAACATAGGAAAGCAAAGACCATAGATTGTTACTATAAGGACATGGGAGATCAAAACACAAATTCAGAAGAGGACAGCATTGTCAATCTACCCACATCTGAAACCTCAAAGGGGAATATGAACTGTTTTGAAGCCCAAAAAACCTTCTTGGAAGAGCTTAAGAAGGATTTTCAAAGTCAATTAAGAGAGGTAGGAAAAAAATGGAAAAGGAAATGGCAGATATGCAAGAAAGACTCAATAGCTTAGAAAAGGAAGGACAAAAATTAACTGTAGAAGAGGAGACATTGAAAAGTAGAATTGGCCAAATGGAAAAGGAGGTACAAAAGCTAACTGAAGAAAATAATTCACTGAATAATAGAACTGGGCAATTGGAAGCTGATGATTCTATCAGACATCAAGAATCAGTCAAACAAAGTCAGAAGACTAAAAAAAAATGGAAGAAAATGTAAAATACTTCATTGGAGAAACAACTGACCTGGAAAATAGAACCAGGAGAGATAACTTAAGAATTATTGGCCTACCTAACAGCCATGATGAAAAAATTTAAAAAAAAAAAAGAGCCTGGGCAGCATCTTTCAGGAGATCATCAAGGAAAACTGCCCTGAGGCCCTAGAACCAGAGGGTAAAGTGGTTATCAAAAGAATCTACTGATCACCTCCTGAAAGAGATCACAAATTGAAAACACTAAGGAATACTATAGCCAAATTTCAGAATTATCAGACCAAAGACAAAATAATATGAGGAGAGAGGAAGAAACAATTCAAATATCATGGAACCACAGTTAAGATTAAGCAGGACCTTGCACCCTCTTCATTAAAAGATCGGAGGGCTTAGAATATGATATTCCATAAGGCAAAGGAGATTGTATTACAACCAAGAATCAATTATGAAGCAAAATTTAGCATAATCTTTCAGGGGAGGAGATGGACATTCAATGAGATAGGGGACTTCCAGACTTTGCTGATGAAAAGACCAGAGCTCAATGGAAATTTGATCTTCAAATACAAGACTCAAGCAAGGCATAAAAATGTAAACAAGAAAGGGTTAAAAAATGTTATTCAATAAGGTTAAACTGCTTACATCCCCACATGGGAAGATGATACTTATAATTCTTGAGAACCATATCTTTATTACGACATTTAGAAGGAATATATATAGACAGAGGGGGTGGGATTAAGTTGACTTTGATGTGATGATAAAAAACCTAATGAAATGGTGTAAAGGCACTATAATGGGAGAAGAGGAAAGGAGGAAGCAGAAAAGGGTAAATTACATCATGTGAAGAGACATAAAAATACATGACAGTAGAGAGAAAGAAGGGAGGGAGATGATCATTGTTTGAACTTTACTCTTATCGGATTTGGCTCAAGGAGGGAATACTCAGTTAAGTATAGAATTTGAACTTGACACAGAGTCAGTAGGAAGGGAAAGGGGAAAGAAAAGGGAAGAGGGAATAGAAGGGAGGGAAGAAGTAGTAAGGGAAAAGGGAAAGAACAGGGAGGAAGATGATAGAAGAGAGAGAAGATTGAGGGAGGCAGTGGTCAAAAGCAAAACTCCTTTGGGGAGGGAAAGGGAAAAAGGACAAATAAAAACATAAATTGGGGGGAGAGAATAGGAAGGAGAGACATGTTGTTTATAAGAAACACATTTGAAGCAGAGGGATACACACAGAGTAAAGGTAAAATAAAAGGCTGGAACAGAATATATTATATTTTAGCTGAAGTTAAAAAAAAAATCAAGTGTAGCAATCCAGATCTCAGGCAAAGCAAAAGCAAAATTAGATCTAATTAAGAGAGATAAAGAAGGAAACTATATCCTGCTGAAATGCACCATAGAAAATGAAGTAATATCATTACTAAACATATATGTACCAAGTGATATAGCATCCAAAATGTTGGAGTAGAAGTTAAGGGAATTACAGGAACAAACAGACAACAAAATTATACTAGTGGGGACCTTAACCTCCCCCTCTCAGAACTAGATAAATCTAAGCACAAAATAAACAAGAAAAAAAGTTAAATTGGTAAGTAGAATTTCAGAAAAATTAGGTATGATAGACCACTGGAGAAAAGTGAATGAGGACAGAAAGGAATATACTTTTTTCTCAGTGGTATATGGCACCTACACAAACATTGACCATGTAGTAGAGCATAAAAAAACTTTACAATCCAATGTAGAAAGGCAGAAATATTAAATGCATCCTTTTTCAGATCATGATGCAATAAAATTATATTTAATAAAGGACCATGAGAAGTTAGACTAAAAATCAATTGGGAACTAAAGAATCTAATCCTAAAGATTGAGTGTGTCAAACAACAAATCAATTCTAAGAGAATGAGAATAATGAGAGAAATACCAAAATTCATGGGATGCAGCAAAAGTGGTTCTTAGGGGAAATATTTATCTCTAAATGCTTACATGAATAAAAAAGAGAAAGAAGAGATCAGTGAATTGGGCAGGCAACAAAAAAGCCAGAAAAAGAACAAATTAAAAATCCTCAATTAAATACCAAATTATAAATACTAAAAACCAAAGGAGAGATTATTAAAACTGAAGAAAACTGTTGTTCTAATAAATGAAAATAAGAGCTGGTTTCATGAAAAAAAAAACAATAAAATACATAAACCTTTGGCTAATTTGATTAAAAAAGAAAGAAGAAAGCCAAATTACCACTCTCAAAACTGAAAATTGTCAATTCACCACCAAGGAAGAGGAAATTAAAACAATAATTAGGGACTATTTTGTCCAACTGTATGCCGATAAATTTAACAATCTTATTGAAATGGATGAATATTTACAAAAAAGTAAATTGCCCAGATTAACAGAAGAGGAAGTAAAATACTTAAATAATCCCATCTCAGAAAAAGAAATTGAATAAACCATCAATGAACTCCCTAGGGGGAAAAAAATCTCCAGTGTCAAATGAATTTACAAGCAAATTCTATCAACCATTTGAAGAACAATTAATTGCAATACTATATACACTATTTGGGAAAATAGCTGAAGAAGGGGTCCTACTAATTTCTTTTTATGATACAAATATGGTGCTAATAGCTAAACTGGGAAGAGTCATAACAGAGAAAGGAAATTATAGGCCAATTTCCTTAATGAGTATAGATGCAAAAATTTTAAATAAAATATTAGCAAAGAGAGTACAGCAACTTATTACAAAAATAATACACTATGGCCATGTAGGATTTATACAAGGAATGGAGGGCTGAATCAGTATTAGGAGAACTATTGTCATAACTGATCATATCAACAACAAAACTAACAGAAACCAAATGATTATCTCAATAGATCCAGGAAAAAAAAACTTTTAATAAAATTCAACACCCATTCCTATTAAAAACACTAGAGAACATAGGAATCAATGGAGTTTTCCTTTAAATGATATGTTACATCTCTGTAAAACCATCAGCAAGCTTTATATGTAATAGAGATAAGCTAGAAGTATTTCCAATAAGATCAGGGTGAAATAAGGATGTCTGTTATCACCAATATTGTTTGATATGGTAATTTATACATTAGGTTTAGCAAAAAGAGAAGAAAAAGAAATTGAAGGAATTACAATAGGCAAAACAGAAAGTAAACTATCACTCTTTGCAGATGATATGATGATATACTTACAGAATCCTAGAAAATCAAATAAAAAATATTTGAAATAATAAACAACTTTAGCAAAGTTGCAGGATATAAAATAAACCCACATAAATCATCGGCATTTCTATATATTACCAACAAAGCCCAACAGCAAGAGATAGACAAATAAATTTGATTTAAAGTTACTGTAGACATTATAAAACATTTGCTAGTCTACCTGCCAAAACAAAGCCAGGAACTATATGAACACAATTACAAAACACTTTTCACACAAAGTCAGATCTAAATAACTGGAAAACAACATGAATTACTCATGGGTAGGCTAAGCTAGTATAATAAAAATGACAATTCTACCTAAATTAATTTACTTATTCATTGCCATACCAAATGAAACTAACAAAAAATATTTTATGGAGTGAGATTAAAAATAAAGAAGAAAATTCATCTGCAAGAACAAAAGATCCAGAATATCAAGGGAATTCATGAAAAGAAACCCTAGGGAAGGTGGCCTAGCCATACTAGATCTTAAATTGTATTATAAAGCAGCAATCATCAAAACTACTTGGTACTGGCTAAGAAATACAGTGGTGGATCAATGGAATAGGTTAGGTATGCAAGACATAGTATTCAATGAATGTAGTAATCTACCAATGGTTAAACCCAAAGACCCCAACTTCTGGGATAAGAACTCACTATTTGAAAAAAAAAAAAAAGACTGCTGGGGAAACTGGAAATTAGTATGGCAGAAACTGGGTATAGACTAACATCTTACACCCTATACCAAAATAAAGTCAAAATGGGTACATTGTCTAGATATAAAGGCTGAACCAATAAGCAAAATGGGAGAGCAAGGAATAGTTTACCTGTCAGATTTATGGAGAAGGGAAAAATTCATGGCCAAACAAGAATAGAGAACATTATGGAATGCAAAATGGAAAATTTTGATTACATTAAATTGAAAAATTTTTGCACAGGGGACAACTAGGTGGCACAGTGGATAGAGCACTGGCCCTGGAGTCAGGAGGACCTGAGTTCAAATCCAACCTCAGACACTTGACACTCACTAACTGTGTGTTAGTGAGTTAGGCAACGCTATTGCCTAATCCCCCCCCAAAAAAAATCAATGGCATTTTTTGGGCAGTTAGGTGGCACAGGGGATAAAATAGCATCTCTGAAATCAGGAGGACCTGAGTTTAAATCTGGCCTCAGACCAAACACATGACACTTACTAGATGTGTGACCCTGGGCAAATCACTTAACCCCAATTGCAAAAAAAAAAAAAGTTTTTTTGTACAAACAAAGCCAAAGCAACCAAGATTAGGAGGGAAGTACAAAATTGGAGCAAATTTTTATATCCAATGTCTCTGATAAAGGCCTCGTATCTAAAAATATATAGAAAACTGTCAAATTTTTAAGAATACAAGTCATTCCACAATTGATTAATGGTCAAAGGATAAGAACACACAATTTTAAGAAGAAATTAAAGCTATCTACAGTAATATGAAAAAATGCTCTAAATCACTATTGATTAGTGAAATGCAAATCAAAACAAGTCTTAGGTATCATATCACACCTATCAGATTGGCTAACATGACAAAATAAGAAAATGATAAATTTTGGAGAAGATTGGGAAAATTGGAACACTAATGTACTGTTGATGGAGTTGTGAACTGATTCAACTATTTTGAAGAGCAAGTTGGAACTATGTCCAATGGGCTATAAAAATGTGCATACCCTTTGATCCAGCAGTACCACTACATGGTCTGTATCCCAAAGAGATCAGAATAATGGGATCACACCCCTGTACAAAAATACTTAGCTCTTTTTGTGGTGTCCAAGAATTGGAAATTGAGAGGATGCTCATGAACTGGGGAATGGCTGAACAAGTTGTAGTATATGAATGTAATGGAATACTAATGTGCTATAAGAAATAATGAGCAGGAAGACTTCAGAAAAACCTGGAAGGACTCATGTGAACTGATGCTGACCTAAAGATGTTGAATGAAGGCTGAATGAGCAGATCCAAAAGAACATTGTACACAGTAACAGCCGTATAGTGTGATAATTGACTTTGATAGACTTAGCTCTTCTCAGCAATACAAGGATCTAAGGCAATTCCAAAAGACTTATGATGAAAAATGCTATCAACATCCAGAGAAAAAGCTATGGAGTCTGAATGCAGATCAATGCATTCTCTCTCTCTCTCTCTCTCTCTCTCTCTCTCTCTCTCTCTCTCTCTCTCTCTCAGTTCTTTTGTTTTGTTTCTTTTTTTTCTTGGTTCCCACTATTTTATTCTAATTCTTCTTTACAACATGACTAATGTGAAAATATGTTTAATAAGAATGTTTATGTAAAGCCTATATCAGATTGCATCCTGTCTTGGGACGAGGTGAAGGGAGAGATGCAGAGAAAATTTAAAATTGAAAAGCTTATGGAAGTGAATGTTGAAAACTAAAAATAAATAAATTAATTAAAAATATTGTGTCACTGATTCAATTCAAATAATTCATTCCACCTCTTCTCTCTCTCTCTCTCTCTCTCTCTCTCTCTCTCTCTCTCTCTCTCTGTGTGTGTGTGTGTGTGTGTGTGTGTGTGTGTCTTAGAGTGCATCAATAACACTTACACCTTTGGGACTAAGCATAGCTTCAACACCAAAAATTAAAAAATTCATTATAATGAATGATAGATTGCTTTTTTTTTTTACAAAGCATTAGCTTTGTGCTATAGTAAAAAAAAAAAATGACTCTCCAATGGATAACCTGGATTCAAAGCAAGCATTTGAAGCTTACTATCTATTTGACTTTGAACAATTCTCCTAATATCTCTGACTTTAGCCTCCTCATCTATAAAAGTATGGACTCAGACACAATGGTTTCTGAGGTTCTTCGAACCTCTACATCTATAGGGTATCATAGACTCAAAAGTCAATAGCCACTTAACTTTTCAGAAATAATTTTCTTTTAGTCTAGTGCCAGGGGTGGGGTATCTGTGGCCTCAAGGCCACAGGTGGCCCTCTATGTCCTCAAGTATGGCCTTTTGACTGAATCCTAACTTCACAGTACAAATCCCCTTAGTAAAAGAATTTGTTGGGGGGGGGAACTAAGATGGCAGAGTAAAAGCAGTGACTTGCTTGTGTTGTCCCCCAAGTCCCTCTAAATAGCTATTAAAATTACTCTAAACAAATTCTAGAACAGCAGAGTCCACAAAAAGACAGAATGAAATAAATTTCTAGGCCAAGACAACTCAAATGTTTGATGGGAAAGGTCTGCTAACACATCTACAATCAGGCCACTAACACAATGCAATAAGATTTTCAGAGGCAATTGTACAGGGTGTATTTAAGCATGTCCTAGTATCTTTAAAAAGTTTTGTATTTTAAATTAATCCCATGATACATCATTAAAAAAAAAAGAAGATCTGACTCCATTGTTTAGTGGCAATATGTTATTGTGGAATTTCTGTCTATATGTAATTCTCTAGGAGAGGAAGATAAAGAAACATTAATCTACCTTGGTCAATTTGTACTAGTTCCTTCTCTGGTAAAAGATAATTGTCACAAAATTTAAATGTATCTTTTTATGTTCTTGGTTATTCACAAGGGCACTTTTATTTTTGCTTATATCTGTTTCTCTTTCTTTTTCCTTTTTTGATTTAATATTTTATTTTTTCCCAATTACATGTAATAACAATTTTGAGATTCTATTTTTTTTTCAAATTTTGAGTTCCAAATTCTCTACCTCCCTTGCCTCCCTTCCTCATTGAGAAGGCAAGTAATTTGACATGGGATATAAATGGGTGGTCATGCAAAACACATTTCCTTGTAAGTAAGGACATACTTTAAAATTTGTGTTGTATATGTGTCATTGTTCCTTAAAAAACAAACAAAAACACTTTAAGTTTTAGTGTCCTTAGTCTCTAATTAACTAAAATTTTGCCCTTAGGAATAAATAATCAATAAATGTCTACCTTAAATAAATACTCAGAGTGTACTCTCTAATGAAAATAATATACACACCTTTCATAATCTTTGAGAAAACAAAATTACTGTGAGTTCCTGCAACATATAATATAACTAAAATTTTACCAATCGACTCCTGCAACAAACAGGGTCATCCAAACAGTGTTTGCTTCACAGGAAAATCAATCCTGATGAAAAGTAATTGAACTCAGAAAAAAGCCAAAGTGATATGAGGTTGATTACTTAAGGTTTCCTAACCACAAGCAAAATATAAATCTATGGGCATATAATCCATTTGTATCTCAAATAAACCCTTTGGACTCATGCTATAAGACAAACGGTCCAGATCCTTTCAAGTCAAATAATATACACACCATACACATACACACACACATATGCACACACACACATACACACACACTCACTCACACACATTTGACTTGGAAAAAGTCTCATAGTATATTTTAAGTCAGTTGCAAGACACTAGCATTGTGGAGATGCAACATTCATATTGAACTTAATAAGGGATTTATCAGTACATAAGCAATAATACATAAAGCTATCTTAAAGCAATCATTCTGACTTTTAAAGGAAAAATACCAGAAAACTAAATGTCCAAATAAAATATTAAAACAAAAAGAAAAAAAATTAAACAAACCTCTAAATTTTCTGTGTACTTGTTCCCTGTGAGCATATCTTTTGGCTAGCCTTCCCCCTCTTCATCTCACACTCTTAGCTTGGTTCCGCAGGGAGAGACTATGTCACATTCAAATATACTCTATAGAGCCTCACCAAAAAACACTATAACTCACTATTCCCCAACTGGGCAATAATCTTTAATACTCTTGTCAAATAGTAAATACAATAATCTCAAAGCAAAGACATTTACTAAGATAGCATGGTAAGAATATTAGTTGTCAAGTATTACTCCAGCAAACTTGGGGAATATCCTGCTACAAATATCTGAAGTATATATAGTAAGGAACATATGTAGGGAACACTTGTGGCCAAAGTAGCTTACAATTCTGGCACCTCAGGGTTATATTTCCTATCTGGAAGTTCCATCTTCACGCTGATTTCTTGGGGTAGGGCATCTATGGTATGCAAGTTGTTCAGCTGGGCTCCAAATAGCAGCTCCTATTCACATCTTAAGTTATAACTGCCAAGGGATACTTGTATCCTGAACACATAGCTTCCTTTCCATTGACCTGCTAGGAATCCACTCCTCAGAGGTCCCTCTCCTGTTCCCAGATACGTTTATCTACTATTCAGCAAACATATTTGATGCAAAACATTGTGACTAACATAAGAGAGGAGAAAAACTCCCTACTTACCTTCTCTGTTGTAGAAGTGAAAAAGAAAAGACATAATTATTGCTTCTCAAAAGCTTAATTCTTCCTCTTATAGATGGCTAAAGGACATGCTACTTGAAGCTTCAGTCAATCCTCAACATTTACACGCTTTATTTTCACAGCTTCTTTTTCCCTTTTGCATTGGCAACTGAGCATATTTGCAGCTATGTGCACTACATAAAAAACAAAAAATGAGATAAGTGATGTGCACAAGTTTGTGGAGGAGCCAGCATCTTACTAGGTGCTTCACTGTTTCTGTTCACCCTACAGTTGTAAGAGTTCTTCATTCATTTATTGTATATTTTCTATATTTGTCTTTAAAACTCAGATTTTGGGTTGTAATTATGCCCTCAAAGCATAGGAGAAGTCCTTTGGGCACTAAACCAAAGTGTTAAGTCAATGATTGGGCTAGTGAGAAAATAAAGGTGTTAAATAAACTTCATGCCATAAAATTTGGGGTCATTGTCTGCCAGGAGACCCTAAAGGATCTCAAAGGGAATGTGAAGCAGATCTCACTGAGGGAATATTTCATCCCTCATTGAGGGATATACATCATGGTGTATCTTTCATGATCTCCAACCCCATCCACCAGCTATGAAGAATAGAATGTCAAAGGTGAGGTCAAGACCTCACCAGTCTCGATATCTTCCAACAGCAGTCACTAAAATTCCAGTAACATCCCACTTGGAATTCAGAGGGAGGCCAAGATAGAGAGGTTTACAGTAACATAGTGTATAGGACAATATCCTCACACCACCATCCAATACAGTGGAAGGTAAGATTAAGGTTAAAAAATGTTTTATGGGGCCAGAGTCAAGATGGCAACTGAAAGCAGAGACTTGCTTAAGCTCTCCCCCAAACCCCTCCAAAAACCTGTAAAAATTGGCTCTAAACAAATTCTAAAGCAGCAGAACCCACAAAAAGACAGAATGAAACAAATTTCCAGTACAAGACAGCCTCGATGGTTGATCAGAAAGGTATAACACGCCTGGCGGGGAGAGGAGCTCAGTTCAGCATGGGTGCACAGGCAAAACAGGCCTCAGTGAACCTGGAGCAGGCTTCAGACGACTGAATCACAGGCAACTCTGGCTGTTTTCAGACTTCTCAACCCATAAATCCAACAACAACTTAGAAGCAGTGGGAAATTGTGACTGCTGTGAAAGAGGGAAGCTTGGTACCAGCCCCAGTCCCAAGCGTGGCACCAGGGCAGTGGCTGCCTCCAGAACTTCTGGCCCATGGACCTAGCGGAATTGGGTGGCTGATCAGAGGGGAATTGCAAGGATCTCTTTGCCAGTGCTAAGGCAGGAATCTCTTGTTTTGCCCATGTTTGGATCTGGGTCACAGTTCTGGATGGAGGTCCTAGGGCGAGGAGGTGTGCTACCATGGTAAAGCTTATAGTGCTGGTGGAGAGGGAATTCTCCTCCCAGTTCCAAGGTAGAAAAGAAGGCTTATGGTCACTCATAGACCAGAGCACAGGCCATGAAAGGAGTAAACACCTTGCCCCTTATCATACCACCTTGGAAGAACTGAAAATGTACAGGTCCCTAAAAGTATCTCTGAAAACAGCTGCACAAAACCCCCAAAGCTTGGGACAGCACATTCTCCACACTGGAAGCAGAACTCTACCTTAACAAAGAGTTAAAAAGTCTAGTAATTGGCTGGGAACATGAGCTAACAGCATAGAAAATCTCAGACTATAGAATCCTTCTTTGGTAACAAAGACAATCAAAACATACAACCAGAAGAAGACAACAAAGTCAAAGTTCCTCCATCCAAAGCCTCCAAGAAAAATATGAATCAGTCCCAGGCCATGGAAGAACTCAAAAAGGATTTTGAGAAACAATTAAGAGAAGTAGAGGAAAAACTGTGAAGAAAGATGAGAGGGATACAAGAAAATCATGAAAAACAAGTCAACAGCTTGCTAAAGGAGATCCAAAAAAATACTGAAGAAAATAACACATGAAAAAATAGCCTAACCCAAATGGCAAAAGAGGTCCAAAAAGCCAATGAGGAGAAGAATGCCTTAAAAAGCAGAATGTGCCAGAATGTGTAAAAAGAAGTACAAAAGCTTACTGAATAAAATACTTCCTTAAAAATTAGAATGGAGCAGCTGGAAGCTAGCGACTTTATGAGAAATCAAAACACTGTAAAACAAATCCAAAAAAAATGAAAAAATAGAAAATAATGTGAAATATTTCTTTGGAAAAACAACTGACCTGGAAAATAGATCCAGGAGAGAGAATTTAAAAATTATTGGACTATTTGAAAGCCATGGTCAAAATAAGAGCCTAGAGATCATCTTTCAAGAAATTATCAAGGAAAACTTCCCTGATATTCTAGAACCAGAGGGTAAAATAGAAATGGAAAGAATCCACTGATACCCTCCTGAAAGAGATCCCCAAAGGAAAACTCCTAGGAATATTGTAGCCAAATTCCAGAGTTCCCAGGTCAAGGAGAAAATATAGCAACCAGACAAGAAGTAACAATTCAAATATTATAGAAACACAATCAGGATAGCTCAAGATTTAGCAGCTTCTACATTAAGGGACCACAGGGCTTGGAATATAATATTTCAGAGGGCAAAGGAGATAGGATTACCACCAAGAATCACCTATCCAGGCATACTGAGTATAATCCTTCAGGGGAAAAAAATTTGTCATTCAGTGAAATAGAGGACTTTCAAGCATTCTTGATGAAAAGACCAGAGCTGAATAGAAAATTTGACTTTTCAATACAAGTCTCAAGTGAAACATGAAAAGGTAAATAAGAAAGAGAAATTATAAGAGACTTATTAAGGTTGAACTGTTTACATTATTCATGGAAAGATAACATTTGTAACTCATGAGACCTTTGTCAATATTAGGGTAGTTGGAGGGAAAAACATTATATGTGTGTAGATGAGAGAGAGAGACAGAGAGACAGACAGACAGAGAGAGAGAGAGAGAGAGACAGAGAGAGAGACAGAGACAGAGAAAGAGGGAGAGAGAAGGCACAGGGTGAGTTGAAGATGAAGGGGTGATATGTAGAGAACAAAATTAAGGGGTGAGAGTGGATTATACTGGGAGTAAGAAAAAGGGAGAGGTAGAATTGAGGCAAATTATCTCACATAAAACAGACAAGAAAAGGCTTTTACAGTGGAGGGAAAGTGGGTGAAATTGAGATGGAATGAGTGAATCTTATTCTCATAGAATTTGGCATAAGGATGGCATAAATACACACTCAATTGGGTATGGAAATCTATCTTACCCTACAGGAAAATAGGAGGGGAAGGGGACAAGAGAGCAGGGGGATGATATAGGGGAAGGCAGATTGTGGAAGGGGGTAATCTAAAGCAAACACTTGTGAGGAGGGACAAGGTGAAAAGAGAGAATAGAATAAATGGGGGGCAGGGTAGGATGAAGGGAAATATACTTAGTTTTTCACAATATGACTACTATGGAAGTGTTTTGCATAACTACACATGTGTGGCCTGTATCAAGTTGCTTGCCTTTTCAATGAGGGTGGGTGGGGAGGGAGGAGGGGAGAAAATTTGGAACCCAAAGTTTTAAAAACACATGTTAAAAAAAAATTATCTTCACAGGCTACTGGGAAATAAGAAATACAAGAAATGGGGTATAGAAATCTATCCTACTTTATAGGAAAATAGAAGGGGAAGGGGATAAGAGAAGAGGGAGGGAGATAGAAGGAAGGTCAGATTAGGGGAAGGGGTATTCAGAATTCATGCCATCTTGGGGTGGGGAAGGGGCAAGATGGGGAGAAAGTTTGGAACTCAAACTCTTGTGGAGGTGAATGTTGAAAACTAAAAATAAATAAATTTAAAAAAATAAGTAGGAAATAGAAAAAAATATGAAAAATGTTTTAGCTTTAAAATTTTATTTGCTGTACAGCATTTATGGTATTATAAATTTAATGTGTTATAAAAAGTGAATATTGTCTGAAACAGATGTTTGTTTCTTAAATTGAGATGTTAGTACAAAAGGTCACAGAATTCTAGAAAATTACTAGTGAGAAAAATATTTTCATGTAACTAATTTTTTTTGGTGTAAGACATTTTGTGCGTTATTTCATGGTTATTGTATTAGGAAAAGTGCATATTACCGGAATTAATGTTTTGTTATAAAGAATTATATGCAGACAAGTGTATTTTCAACAATATCTAGTGAAAGATTACTGATTTTGATTGTCACAGGAACATAATCTATTATTTCCTATAGTTTCAATGTATCAACATATGCATTTTTAATTGTGCTGTTTTCTAGGAATATAAACCCCAAGAAATTTGAGGATTGATTGTAGTTCCTGTTTTGACTGTGTCATTCTAGAGAACATGTCCTGATTAAAAAAAAACAAAACAAAAAAACAAACTACTGGAGAATAGTCTATCTTTCTTGAGAAAAGAGGTAACAGTTCTCTGTAATTCCATCGGTCACATAGATTGAGTTTCTCAAAGAATAATTTATTAGAAATTAAGAGGAAAAAGGCTTTAATTTCTTTTTACAAATGATAATATTGTTGAGTGACAGAACATAGGCTTTCACAGTACCTTTGGGTAACCAGTGGTAAACAGTTTTCCCACTATTTAACTGTGTTCTAAGCTTGACCTAGACACAAGGCTAGTTTCACACTGATGCTGGAAAAGTGTTAATAAGGGATTCTTCCTGTCTGTGTCCATTGCAGATCTTAATTACTTTCTTGTATTTCAAATTTAAAAGCTTTTCTTATCTCACCACTTTAGCAAACTTGGGCCAGACTAAAACCATGAGAGTATAACAGTTTAATACTTCCTTCAGTTGCTTCTGGAGAAAAAGACTCCATTTATTGAAGCTAAGGATGACAAGTCATGATTCACATCCCTTCATTAGAGAAGTTCTCATCTACAATCCATTGCAACTCTACATTACCATATGTACATTAAATGCATGACAAAGTATACACTACCAGTGATGGACACTGCCATTAAGAAGAAGACATTTTTTATGTGATCACTGAAGAGATAGAATAGAGAGAAAAGTAAAGAGGGACAAAGGCAAGTCCTTGAGGTATGTTTTACATTTAGAGAAGAGATGGAATTTAGTGACTCATAAAAGGAAGGAGAAGAAAAGTGATTATTGATGGAGAAAAAGAATGAGAAAAGTACAAAATCATGGAAACTGAAGAAGAAATGAAATGCAAGAAGCAAATGATGGCCAATTATGTCAAAAAGAGCAGGAAGGTCAATAAGAATGAGGCCCAAAGTAAAGGCTCTTGGACAAGATTTCATTAATGATCATCAATGGAGGAGAATCAATAGAATATGATGGCAGAAGATTGATTAGGAAAGATTGAGAGATTGAAAGAGAAATTGAAACAAATGAATAACTATTTATTAAATGAATGTCAATACAAAGTTTAACAACACAATTTTCTCAAATCAGTTTTTTATTCAATTAGTAGATGTAGGTATGTTGTTACTTTCTAGTTAAAAGGGAATAGAAAACAACCCTGGGTTGTAAAAGTAACCATCGACGAACATTTTTGATTCTATATGTTGGGCAAAATTTGTAAATTAGTAGATATTTGGGTGATATTGTCATTTATAGTATGAAGATGCAACCTGAAAGCACATGTTACCTTCAGTCAGATATGTAATGATACCTACTACCAATAAATAATGAATAGCTCTTGTCTATGGGGAATCATTTAAAGCTAAGGTAATTCAGGCAAGTTTCCTAGAGAACCAAATGGAATACATAATTCCCTCACAAGTGATAAAAAGATAGATAATAGATAAATAGAAAGGTAGATGATATAATCAAAAAACATGTAAGTATGCATACATACACATATACAAACATATATCATAGATGTGTGCATATATATATACACATGTGTTTATATGTATATACATGCATTTATATGTATTGTGTACTATATATATATATGTGTGTGTGAGTATGTATATGCCCATTTGCTAGAAACATTTCTTTCCTTAATTCTTTAATTTCTGACATTATACTAGCAGATATTTTAAAATGAAAATTATTTTAGAAATACATACCATTAACATTTAAAACTTTTTTTTCCTTCTGTTTTCCTGCATAGGCCTGGAATAGATATATATGTTGAAAACTTAAGGACTGAAGTGGTATTTGATTTCATGTATGGCCCTAAATTGTGACTACTTTTGCTTTTGTGAGGTGAGACTGTAATAAATCAATAAACATTTATTAAGCTCCTATTATGTGCCTGATACTATGCTAAGCACTGGGAATAAAAATGGGGGCATAATAAAATCTCTGTACTCAAGGAGTTAACAATATAATGAGGGAGAAAACATGCACACAAATTTATTCAAATCAAGCTATATACAAACTAAATAAAAAATAATTAACAGAGGGAAAGTGCTAGGATTAAGAGGGGTTAGGGAAGGCTTCTAGTAAAAGGTGATTTGTAACTGGCATTTAAAGGAAGCCAGGGAGATTAGTAGTCAAAGCAGAAGGAGATCATTCCAGGCATGAGGGATAACTAAAGAAATGCCCATAACCAAGAGTTGGAGTCTTGTTTTTGGAACAGCTAGGAAGCCAGTGTCACAAAGAATATTTGTTAGAGGGAAGGTATAAGAAGACTGGAAAGACAGGAAAAGGTTAAATCAGTAGGGCTTTGAATACCAAACAGATGATTTTATGTTTTATCTTAGAGGTGATAGGGAGCCATTGGCCTCTATTGATAAGGGGATAGGTGACTTGATCAGACTGGCATTTTAGGTAATCCCTTTGAGGACTAAAAAGAAGATGAACTGGAGTGGGGAAAGACTTCAGGTAGGCAGACCCATTAGCAAGCTATTCTAACCAACATGGTGGCAGTGTAAGAGGAGAAAGGGGGATTTTTCAAGGGATATTACAAAGGTAAAATTGACAGACATTGGAAAATGATATGATTGGGGAGTGAATTAGAGAGATAGTTAGGAGTTGAGGATGACACCTAAGTTGTGAACCTGAGGGACTGGGAGGATAGTTTTGCCCTCCAGCATAACAGAGAAGGCAGAAAGTGAGTGGGTTTAGGGGGAAAGAAAATGAGTTCAGTTTTGGACTTGTTGAGCTTCAGATGTCTACAGTTAGGAATGATGGATGGAAGGTCAGCAGAGAATTTGAGGCAAGATAGGTAGATTTGATGATCATCAGCATAGAGGTGAATTTATAAAAGCTGGTAAGATAACTAAGTGAAGGAGTATAGAGGAAGAAGGCAGAACAGAACCCTGAAAGACACTTATGCTTAGACAGCATGATCTAAAAGAGAATCTAACAAAAGAAAAAGGGATGGTGTAGTCAGATAGGTAGGAAGAGAGTCAGGAGTTAGTGGTGTCCTGAAATCCTAAAGAAAAAGGCTATCATGGAAAAGATAGTGACCAACAGTACCAAAGGCTGCAGATAGGTCAAAGTGAATCAGGATTGAGCAAAAGGCATTGGATTTGGCAACTGGAAGATCATTATTAACTTTGGAGAAAATAGTTTCCGGTAGAATAATAAGTTTGGAAACCAGATTATAAAGGATTAAGAAGGTAGAGATAAGAGAGAAATGGAGGAAACTATTTTAGATGACCTCTTCCAGAAATTTAGCTATAAAGAGAATAAGACATATAATATGATAGTGGAAATACAAGGATCAAATGGGGGATTTTTTTCAGGATAGGGGAAACATAGGTACATTTATGTTCAGTAGAGAATGAGACAGGAAGAGATTGAAAATAAGTGAAAGAGCAGGGATGACAGAGGGAGCAATCTGTTGGAGGAGATGGGATGCAATGGGATCTAATCTGTAATCTATGAAAATCAATTTGGCAAAAATTTATAAATTAATCTTACATCTCCTACAAACCCTTAGATTCTTCTGCAAGGTTCAAGTCAAGTACCATTTGCTACCAAACCTTTTACTAATCCCCCACACCAAAGTGTTAGTGTGCATCTATTACCCCATCATCATCATCATCATCATCATCATCATTGTCATCATCACCATAGCTAGCATAGCACTATGGTTATGTACTGCATTTAAACAGAACATTAGCATTTGCAAAGAAGTTTACATATGTAATCTATTACTTATGTTATTACTTAATTTGTGTATTTTTTCATGTTTACTTATATATGTACATGTTGTTTCCTCTCCATCAAAAATAAGTTCCTAGAAGTGAGGACTATTTCAATTTTACCTAACAAAGAGCTTGGCAGACTAGGCAAATACTTATTGAACTGAATTGAGTTGAACTGAATTATATTCTCACTACAATTGTAATCATTCATTCATTCATCAAATATTTACACAACACCTACAATGTAAAAGGGAGTATGATGGGGCAGCCAGGTGGCACAGTGGATAAAGCTCTGGTCTTGGAGTGAGTAGGACCTGAGTTCAAATGTGACCTCAGACATTTGACACTTACCAGCTGTGTGACCCTTGGCAAGTCACTTAACCCTGATTGCCTCACCAAAAAGCAAAAACAAACAAACAAAAAAAAGAACAGTATGGAGAAGAGAAGCAAAGATAATTTATGTCCCTTCCCTCAGAAAGTTTGCAATCTAATAAGAGAAGGGATATAGAGTTATATGTGAGAATTGTACAGTATCAAGAATCCAATAACAGTTATGAGGCAAATACAAACAAAAGGAACTAGGGGATGATTACAAAACTTCTATCTGGCATCCACCTTAAAATGTGACTTCCTCAAAATGCCTCAGCATGATTATGGCCTTGTAACATAAGAAGTATAAATAAACAAATTTGTAAATAGAAACATAAATATCATATACATGTCTTTTGTACTAAAAGAGAATTTATTAAACTTGATGATCTCCATTCTCCTTCAAGCTCTAACATAGAGTGACCCCATAAATCTAAATTATAATGATAAAATCATAGAAATTTGTATTTTCAAGGAACTTTGGATGTAATTTAGTAATTGAACAAGGTCTGGCTTCTAACATATCACCAACAAATGATCATCCAGTGTGAGATTGAAAACTACACTGTTGAGTAGTTATTATATCTCTAGGTGAAATATCTTTAAATCAATCCTTATTTGGCATTTTCATCCTGATTGCCCTTGACTGGTTATGCTACAGCTTGTTGTTGTTCTTCCTAAAATATCCTGTCTAGAACAGAACTAACCTCTGATGTGACTGGGATCACAGTATAGTAAAGTGGATATACAAATGGATACCAAAGCATTTGTTAAGGGCTTACTATTTGTCTAGTGCTGGGGCACAACTAGAAAAGTGAGTCATTTCCTTATCTTAATTAACTCACATTCTAATGAGGGACTGAAAACATACAGCAGGGTTCCATTAGAAGGTGGATGGAAGGGACCAATTGTCCTTAGAGTTCTAGAGTAAGGTAGATGGCAAATCCCAGCAGTGGTCCATCTTACCAGAAAAAAAAAATGGTAGTTTCTGACTCCCTGATTATTAAAGCAGTGTTATTTCAATATACCCCACAACTAGGAGTGGAGAACCAGTGTTCAAGCCATTGGTTAGGGGTACTAGAAACAAAGATTGAAGTGGAATGGGCACTGTCACTCCCTTTCCCAGAGGTGGGGTATACCTATGATCAGCCTCCATTCAGGAGGAGGAAAAGAGAAAAGGGCCTTGGTAGGATCTTAGGAGATCTTAGTAGGATCTGGTCAAGGAGCATGTTGTGATGGGAGGAAGTACTCGCTATGTCAATGTCTGCTAGACTCTCTAATGGCCAGAATATTTGATTTGATGATGTAGCTTTATTTCTTTTGTACAAGACACTCCATTTTTCAATACAGGTTGATTGGGAAGGAAAAGTCCATCGTCAAGAACTCTAGTGTCTCATATATTCTTAGTAAAGACAATAGAGAAGCAAAGGTTTGGGGAATTAAAAGTACAAGAACCTTGAGCCACCTAGGCATTATCTATGTATTACTCCTGCAAATTCTGTCCCTTCCTTAGTGAATAAAAGTTCATTCACTCTTTTGCATTCTTATCTGGAAACCAAAGTACTTCAGAGAAATAAAAAAAAAAACTGCACCAATTTACTTTTATAGACAATGAGGATAGAGTGACTTTATCTTTCTAACTCCCAGTCACTTATGATCTAAGAGGAAGGCCCAGTCATTAGGAATCAGGCAGGTAAATTATTTGTATTCTCTCAAAAAGGTAAAAACATTCATGCCTTCCATGAATGTTGCCTTTCAGAGGCTCCCCTATAATCTTATTAATTTGCTTGGGGACCTCATCAAATTGATCCTCATGTCCCTTACTATTTGGGCCAAGCCAAAATTAGACTTAGTCTTGAAAAGTAAAAAAATATAATGAGAACCCATGGGCCACAGAATTCAATTAAACACAACGTAACTATTTAAGATTAGAAAAAACACACTTTAAAAGGATACCCAGTTAAGATAAAATACTTCCTGACTTCCTCTAAAGCAACAAGACAGGTAGGCAACAACTGCTGATGTAAATGAAGCTTCTGAACTTGTTCCCTCAAGGCTAAACCCTTTATACTCTAAGCAGAAGAAAAACCTTCAAATTTTTAAAGGGCCAACCTAGTACATTTTCCTACTGTGTGAAGACGTGAGTGAGGCCACCAAGATGAAAAGAAAAGTGAAGCAAGAGAAAGAAGCAGAAAGAAGTTTTTGTGCCAGCCCAGCAGAGTCCCGAAAGCTATCCCTCCCTGAGAAATGCATAAGCACTGGCATCATATATGGCTCCTCAGAAACAAATCTCCATTGGTCTATTAGTTACCCACATAAAATCATTACTGCTCCTACCACACATAAGCATCATTAAGGCAATTGCTTTGTCACAAAGAAAGCCCCAAGGAATGTCCAGCTATTTGAAGATCTCAACACTTCTATTATCAGACTTCTATATCAGACATATAATAAGCATCCTGGTCTCCTTATCTAAATTACTCCCATGATCCAGGTAAGCTGTAGTATACTCCCATGAAAATATCAGTCTGTTTCTTTGTCTAGCCTCACCCAAATGCTCCCCGGAGTACTTCCTCTTTCAGGTTCCTAAATCTATTCATAGTATCTATTTGTAATATACCAAGAGGCTGAGCCCTATGGTGTTTTAGTAGATTGCTACTGTTCCAGTTCTATGATTTTATTGCTATTAGCATCTTTGTGATATGGAAATTCTACATACCTACATATATTCAGATTTGCAAGTTGCCTGAATTGTATGAACCCAGAGAGTTGTACACGGGTACTGATCAGGAAAATCACTTCCTCATAATCACCCATCTAGTTTGTGTCAAAAACAAGGCTTGAATGTATATTTTCCAGACTTCATCCCTGGCTACCTTTTCACTATTTATCACCTCTATATATATGCATTTTATGTGTGTGTGTGTGTGTGTGTGTGTGTGTGTGTGTGTATGTGTATGTGTATACATACATGCATATAAATGCATATACATGTGTATGTGGCACAACATACATATTGAATCATACATTGTATTATATTAAACACTGTATATTGTATATTATGTGTCCCCACTCACTTCAATTTATGTAGAAATAAAAATGCATACACAAATTCAAGCTTATATGCAAACATCACATAAATACTTTTACAAAAGTGAGAGATAAGGAAGAAATTACTAATATCTAATAATTAAAAAATATATTTGGAGGGTCTACTTTGCACAAGAAACTCTGTTTGAGCAGAATTTGTAGAAATAAAAAGAAATGATCCTTTTCCTCACAAAACTTAGAGTCTTTTCAAAAAGGTAAAAGATACATGGGAATATAGACAGTGACTGGAGATCCATATGAGAATTTCCCAATCACACAAGATAATTTCATGTGATAAGTACTAATTGAGTGGTGTAGGCAAGAATTTCTAACCTAAGAGGAAAACTGGCCAAGATCTGAAAGATTAGCAATAGTTTCATAGGGAGTAAGAATTTAAAGAGTTAAGGGACATTAAGGATAATTTCGCTAGGCAGAGAACAGGCAAGAAGACATGAGATTGCCTGATGTTTTATTATTTCAGGAGTCTAGAAAGTATTTTTTTTTTTTGCTGTTTGAAGTTTCTGAAGTTTAACCCATTGCAATTGATTCTTTTCAAAAGAAAAAAAATAAGTGTTCATTTTGTTGGTATCAATTATGGATGTGCCTACGTAAAACAAACACCTCAGTATAAGCAATTGAAGCTAAAGAAGCACCCTAAAATAGAACTGAGTATATAGAGAGACCCTCCAGAGACTTTCTAATGAAAAAAAGATCAGTGTCTCATTAGAAATAGGATTTAATGGCAGAAGAGAAAAGTCATAGTTCCCCAATGTTCTACTTAACAATGTCATCCTTATTCATGATACGCACATTTAGAATCACTGCTTTTGTCTATGGAGCCAAAATCATCTTTGGTCTTTTGGATTTCCATGTTCACCTTTCTTGTGGAGTACTTTTACTTCCCTCTGTCCAAAGTTCTGAGCTGTTAAATTTTGATGAGTTTCAGCCTTCCAAGTTTGTAAATGGCTCATTAAAGTATATTAAAGAATTGAGGCATGAAAACAACATAAGGCCATAGTTTGATGTTTTCATGAATGTAAAAATATATATGAGGAAAAAGCATAGATTTTTTTATGCATGTGGAAGGCTAATTTGGCTAAGGTTTGTTTTAATGTTTTGAGTAATTTGATTTTGATGGATAGCAAGGCTGAAATGTACAAACAACTGGGAAAACTCAATCCCATCCAATTCTCTCTTCAATCCATTTTGCTGAATATACTCAGATATTAGACTGTGGGGGCTAGTTAATATTAAAAACAACTGATAAAGAAGACACTTAACATGATTTGTGTAATTAGTGTGATGTAGTTTGCCTCAGAAATTGCCATGCCTAAAAAAAGGATGACAACATTTTAATTAAAATAGAATATGCCAGCAGAAAATTTCCTAAGGAAATCAGGCAACATTATTAAATAATAAGTAAACTAATGCTGTGGGAGATACTCTCTAATGTTTATAATTAAGGCTAACACATAGGGAATATCTATTTTTTTCTCTACCTTGCATAGGAATTCTAGAGGAGATAGGTAGAAAAAGCTGATTATAAGGCATACCAAGAAAATTAAAGAAAAAAATCTTGGAACAACAAATGAAAGACTGCCATCAATATAATGCTAACTTTACAATGCAAAAGATAATGTTGAATAGATAAAGTGGTATCTGAGTGGGTTTTTAAAGTTGTCTTCAACACAATTTAAAATTCTCTAAGTACTTATCATCATAAGGATTTCATCTCAGAGGGACCTTAGATATCATTTAGTCCAATTTTACAAATGAGGAAACTGAGACTCAAAGACTTTGAAGTTACCAAAGGAAATAAGCAGATCTGTTAGGTTTTGAATCCTGATGCCTTTATTCCAAAGATCTTTTCATTGACCACAGTATTATTCCAATTCATAGGTTTAGAATTCAAATACAAAAAAAAAAGAGGGAACAAATCAGAAAATTATCATTTTTGCTACTATCCTTTCTCGGCTCTGGGGCACCAATGAGGTTGCATGCCCTTAACTGTAACCAAATGGTTTGAGAAGAAATAAAGTGGAATACGGAGGATAAAGAGTTCTGGATCTGCACAAAACAATGTAGTGTAGGATAAAGAGTTGCGGATCTACAATAAGAAGACCTGGGTTGGAATCCCAGTTCTCCTCATTACTACCTGCATGAACGTGAACAGTCCTTTACCTCTCTGGGTCTCAGTGTCCCCATTTGAAAAATGAGACAGTTAGGCTATATGACCTCTGGCATCACTTTTAGGCTTAGGTCTATGATTCTACCATTATACCTTTTTTTTTTCTGCTCAATAATGAGGTTTATTGATCTTAGAAAGTATCCAGTCAGCTTCTGCCCTCAGGTTCTTCCTCCTTTTCCCTGACTCTCCTGAGACAAAATCTTCTTAAACTGAATTTGCACCCTGAAGTATCATTCTGTGAAGGACATAAACCCTTTCAGCAAAACAATCTGTTGGCTTAATTTGCATCACTAGCTTTGGTGTCACAATCACTTGCTGCTTATGAATGACACAAATATCTACTGGTACCTAACCTTAAGGAGGGGGTGATGAGTCTGTCATTAAATTCTATTTGAACTCAGGCAGATTTGTAATTGAATTAAGTCATAACATCTAATACTTTGAGAAACTCATTTTTTAACCCTCTTAACATCACACAGTTTATACTGCCCTTACTATAATAACACAATCATCTCTTGATTTGTTTAATCAGACTGGATTTACATAGCCAAAAGGAATTTAATACAACATGAGAAAATATCAGGCAGAGGTAAGGCACCAAATTTCTTTGACCATGAGGTCACTTTATTAATTCAAATCTAAGGTCAAAATAAGTGAGAGGCAGAAGGTCTAATTCTTGAATCAGACAAGATTTGTACTATCTATATTCTTTTTTTGTGGTTTTCTTTTTTCTTTTTTAAGATTCATTAATTTATTTATTTTTAGTTTTCAAGATTTTGAGTTCCAAATTGTCTCTCCATCTCGTCCCTTCCCCAACCCAAAGACAATGTGCATTTTGAATACCCTTTCCCCTAATCTGCCCTTTCTTCTATCTCTCCCCCTTCTCTTATCCCCTTCCTTTTCTATTTTCCTGGAGGGCAGGATAGATTTCTATAATATTCACTCATTCCTTTTCACCTTCCCCCACTTCCCCTCCACTGTAAAAGTCTTTTCTTGTTTGTTTTATGTGAGATAATTTACCCCATTCTACCTCTCCCTTTCT
Source organism: Vombatus ursinus (assembly GCF_900497805.2). Classification (NCBI taxonomy): domain Eukaryota; kingdom Metazoa; phylum Chordata; class Mammalia; order Diprotodontia; family Vombatidae; genus Vombatus; species Vombatus ursinus. The sequence continues at coordinate 1,489,483 of NW_020947238.1, forward strand.
CCTTCTCCCAGTATAATTCTCTCTCACCCCTTATTTTTATTTTTTAGATATCACCCCTTCATCTTCAACTCACCCTGTGCCCTCTATCTATCAATCTATCTATACATAGAATTTTTTCCCCTCCAACTACCCTAATATTGACAAAGGTCTCATGAGTTACAAATATCATCTTTCTATATAGAAATGAAAACAGTTCAACCTTAATAAGTCTCTTATGATTTCTCTTTCCTGTTTACCTCTTCATGCTACTCTTGAGTCTTGTATTTGAAAGCAAAATTTTGTATTCAGCTCTTGTCTTTTCATCAAGAATGCTTGAAAGTCCTCTATTTCACTGAATGACCATTTTTTCCCCTGAAGCATTATACTGACCTTTGCTGGGTAGGATTCTTGACTGTAATCCTATCTCCTCTCCCTTCTGGAATATCATATTCCAAGACCTGTGATCCCTTAATGTAGAAGCTGCTAAATCCTGTGTTATCCTGACCGTGTTTCCACAATACTTGAATTGTTTCTTTTTGACTGTTTGCAATATTTTCTCCTTGGCCAGGGAACTCTGGAATTTGGCTACAATATTCCTAGCAGTTTTCCTTTGGGGATCTCTTTCAGGAGGTGATTGGTAGATTCTTTCCATTGCTATTTTACCTCATCATTCCAGAATATCAGGGTAATTTTCCTTGATAATTTCTTGAAAGATGAAGTCTAGACTCTTATTTTTTTTATCATGGCTTTCAGATAGTCCAGCAATTTTTGTGTTATCTCTCCTGTATCTATTTTCCAGGTCAGTTGTTTTTCCAATGATATATTTCACATTGTCTTCTATTTTTTTTCATTCTTTTGGTTTTGTTTTACAATTTTTTGATTTCTCATAAAGTCACTATCTTCTAATTGCTCCATTCTAATTTTTAAGGAAGTATTTTCTTCAGTGAGCTTTTGAACTTCCTTTTCCATTTGGCCAATTCTGCTTTTTAAGGTATTCTTCTCCTCATTGGTTTTTTGGAGCTCTTTTGCCATTTGGGTTAGGTTATTTTTTAAGGTGTTATTTTCTTCAGGATGACAAACATTGATAATGAGTTCAATTAACCTTATTTTTTTTATTTAATGGGGGGAAGCACTAGCAAAACATTATAGGAATCTACCTTTGGAACTCTCCTAAAACTGATTCTATCCCTTTTCTTCCCAGAGAGATAGAGAGGAGGAAAAAGAAAAAGATCACATGTTTGTATGCATACATATACATACACAATATACATATATGTATATCTTCCATTACATCTCAAATATTCTAAATAGCCAACAATAAGTATCTCCTCCATTCTTGCTATCAAAAGGGAAGATGTCTTGAAATATCCATTTCCATCTCTTCCTACCACTCAGTGCTGAGTTCAGGAAGGCGTTCATAGACACCACATGCAATTTCTATGGATATAGGGAACAAAAGACTTCAGGTGGAATGTCCAACTTTTAGTATACTCCACCCCTTAAAAATAACACTTTTATGTATCTTCACAGAAGGAAGTACAATGATGGGAAATGATATAGTATGAGTGTTTTTCTTTACATAAAAGCTGTGTTTAAAAATATCTGATATGAGTGGCATGGGTAGCCTGAGGCAAGGCCCCCCAAATTCCCTATTATTTAACTTTTTTTCTTACTTGTTTTGCCCTTGCTCCAAATTCTTCAGGTGTCTTGTAATCCCAATTTTGTCTCTCTTATTCTAGCAAAACCTGATATTTAGAAAGGATATGAAACACATTCATATTAAGATTTATTGACTAGTGGCACCAGATTAACATAACATTTCGCCAGGTATATTTACATTTTGACACAGAATTAAGGCATAATTTTAAAGTAGGTGGAAATTCAGGAGTCAGCCAGAAGGTAAAAGAGAGATTTCTTAGCGGAGCTCCTGAAATCACTTTTCCTTTGTCTCTGTGCATAGTTAAAATCACAAAAGAGACTGCCATTTTCATGAGCCAAGATAGTGAAATAAGAAGTAAGTCACAGGGCAGAGCCAAGATGGTGGAGTGAAAGCAGTGACTTTCTTGAGCTCTCCCCCAAACCCTTCCAAATACCTGTAAAAAAAATGGCTCTAAACAAATTCTAAAGCAGCAGAACGCACAAAAAGACAGAGTGAAACAAATTTCCACCCCAAGACAACCTGGATGGTTGATCAGAAAGGTATATGGCGCCAGGCTGGGAGAGGAGCACAGTTTGGCGTGGGCAAATAGGCCGCAGTGACCCTGCAGCAGTCCTCAGAGGGCTGAATCATGGGCAGCTGTGGCGGTTTCCAGACTTCTCAACCCCTGAAAGCCAAAGACAACTTAGAAGGTCAGTGGGAAAAGTCTGTATCTGCGGTAAAAGAGAAGTTAGGTCTCAGTTGCAAATTCCAAGCATGGCCTGTGGGGCAGAGGCTGCCTCCTGAGCTTCCGGCCCACAGACTGAGGGAGAATAGAGTGGCTGATCACAGGGGGATTGCAGGGATCTCTTTGCTTGTGCTGATGCATGAATCTCTTGCTTTGCCTGTGCTTGGATCTTGGTCACAGTTTTGAGGGGCAGTCCTGGGGCCAGGAGGGGTGCTGGTGTGGTGGAGCTTGTTGTGGCTGTGAAGAGGAAACACCTTGTCCCTTATCATACCACCTTGGAAGAACTGAAAATTTACTGGTCCCTAGAAGTAGCTCTGGAAACAACTGTACAACCCCTCAAAGCTTGGGACAGTACATTCTTCACATTGGAAGCAGACTCCTACCTTAACAAAGAGTTTAAAACTCAAGTAACTGGTCAGGATCATGAGTAAGCAGCACAAAAGGAGTCAGACTATATTATCTTACTCTGGTGACAAAGAAGATCAAAACATACAACCAGAAAAAGACAACAAAGTCAAATTTCCTACTTCCAAAGCCTCCAAGAAAAATGTGAATCAGTCCCAGGCCTTGGAAGAGCTCAAAAGGGATTTTGAGAAGCAAGTAAGAGAAGTAGAGGAAAAACTGGGAAGAGAAATGAGAGTGATGCAAGAAAATCATGAAAACAAGTCAACAGCTTGCCAAAGGAGACGCAAAAAAATACCAAAGAAAATAAGACCTTAAAAAATTGACTAACACAAATGGCAAAAGAGGTCCAAAAACCCAATGAGGAGAAGAATGCCCTAAAAAGCAAAATTGGCCAAATGGAAAAGGAAGTTCAAAAGATTACTGAAGAAAATGCTTCCTTAAAAATTAGAATAGAGCAATTGGAAGCTAGTGACTTTATGAGCAATCAAGACACTGTAAAACAAATCCAAAAGAATGAAAAATTAGAAAACAATGTGAAATATCTCACTGGAAAAACAACTGACCTGGAAAATAAATCCAGGAGAGAGCATTTAAAAATTATTGGACTATCTGAAAGCCATGATCAAAAAAAGAGCCTAGACATCATCTTTCAAGAAATTATCAAGGAAAATTGCCCTGATATTTTAGAACCAGAGGGCAAAATTGAAATTGAAAGAATCTACTAATCTCCTCCTGAAAGAGATCCCCAAAGGAAAACTGCCAGGAATATTGTAGCCAAATTCCAGAGTTCCCTGGTCAAGAAGAAAATACTATAAGCAGCCAGAAAGAAACAGTTCAAATATTGTTGAAACACAATCAGGATAACAGGATTTAGCACTTTCTACATTAAGGGACCACAGGGTGAGGAATATGATATTCTGGAAGACAAAGGAGATAGGATTACAACCAAGAATCACCTGCCCAGCAAAACTGAGTATAATCCTTCAGGGAAAAAATGGTCATTCAGTGAAATAGAGGACTTTCAAGCATTCTTGATGAATAGACTAGAGCTGAATAGAAAATTTTACTTTCAAATACAAGACTCAATTGGAACACGAAGAGGTAAATAGGAAAGAGAAATCATAAGAGACTTATTAAGGTTGAATTGTTTCCATTCCTATATAGAAAGATGATATTTGTAACTCATGAGACCTTTGTCAATATTAGGGTTGTTGGAGGGGAAAAAAAATTCTATGTATAGATAGATTGATAGATAGAGGGCAAAGGGTGGGTTGAAGATGAAGGGGTCATAACTGGACGATAAAATTAAGGGGTGAGAGAGGATTATGCTAGGAGAAGGAGAAAGGGAGAGGTAGAACAGGGTAAATTATCTCACACAAAAACAGAAAAGAAGAAGCTTTTAAAGCAGAGGGGAAATGGGGGAAGGTGAGAGGGAATGAGTGAATCTTATTCTCAAAGGATTTGGCTTAAGGAGGGAATAACACACACTTAATTGGGTATGGAAATCTGTCTTACTCTACAGGAAAATAAGGGGGGAAGGGGACAAGACAGTAAGGGGATGATAGAGAGGAGGACAGATTGGGAAAGGGGGTAATCAGAAGCAAATACTTCTGAGGAGAGACAGGGTCAAAAGAAAGAATAGAATAAATGGGGGGTCAGGATAGGATTAAGGGAAATAGAGTTAGTTTTTCACAGCATGTTTACTATGGAAGTGTTTTGCATAACTGTACATATATAACCTATATTGAGTTGCTTGCCTTTTCAATTAGGGTGGGTGGGGAGGGAGGAAGAGAGAAAATTTGGAACCCAAAGTTTTAAAAACACATGTTTAAAAAACTGTTTTCACATGCAACTGGGAAATAAGAAATACAGGAAATGGGGTACAGAAATCTATCCTGCCCTACAGGAAAATAGAAGGGGAAGGGGATAAGAGAAGGGGTGGGAGAGATAGAAGGGAAGGCAGACTAGGGGAAGGGGTATTTAGAATGCATCCCATCTTGGGGTAGGGGTAGGGTGAGATGGGTTGAAAATTTGGAACTCAAAATCTTATTGAAGTAAATGTTGAAAACTAAAAATAAATAAATTTATTAACAAAAAAAAGAAATACATTAAAAAAAAAAGAAGCAAGTCACTCTCACCCTCCAATATCACTATAGGAAAACTCTGGAACAACTGAACCAGCAGAAAGAAGGGGTGCAGCAGTCTTGTAGACCAAGAAGCTTAGGAGATTAATGGAAAAGCCCTCTTGCTCTGTGGAAGGGGGAGCAGCATAGGATGGGAGGTGTCCCAACAAGCCAGTGGCAAGCATTACCTCAACATAACAGGAGGAGATCCTGAACCCCAAGGTGGTGGAACAGAGAAGAACCAACACTAGGACACCCAAGTGCCTCAGTATGGGCAGAGGAACCAGTGGAAACTGGCTCAGAAAACCGTCACATGCCATGGCATTCTCCAGTAGCCAAGTCTCCTTGGGTCTCAGCAAAACTCTGGGAAGCACAACTTCAAGAGGGAAAGCCCCAGGCAGAGAAACATCCTGCAGCAGTGAAACATTCTTGAGCAAGGCCCTGGTGAGCAAGAGCCAAATAAAGGAGTACAAGACCTGGGTGATCAGGCATCCTCCAGGGGACAGATTCCCCACCCCTACACCTAAAGCTCCAGTGTTGTTGATTCCAGCCCAACACCAGGTAAACTGCCAGGCCCTTACAGTCTCCAGCTGCCAACACCTGAGGCCCCAGCACACAAAGCTAGTGACCACATGAACAATTGTGAAAATCAAAGGAAAAGTAATAAAGTTGAAATTAAGAATATTATTGAAATAATAAATAAAACTAAGAGATGGTTTTATGAAAAAAAAAACAATAAAATAGATAATTTTTGGTTAATTTGATTTTAAAAAAAGAAGTAAACCAAATTACCAGTGTCAAAAATGAAAAAAGTGAATTCACCACCAATGAAGTAGAAATCAAAACAATAATTAGAATCTATTTTGTCCAGTTGTACACCAATAAATTTGGCATTCTTAGTGAAATGGATGAATATTTACAAAAGTATAAATTGTCCAGATTAACAGAATATGAAATAAAATACTTAAATAACCCCATTTCAAAAAAAGAAAAAAAAAGAAATTGAACAAGCCATCAATGAACTGACTAAGGAAAAAAATCTCCAGGGCCAGATGGATTTTCAAAGTAAATTCTATGAAATACTTAGACAACAACTAATTTCAATCCTATATAAGCTATTTGAAAAAAATAAGGAAGAAGGAGTCCCATCTAATTCTTTTTATATTACAAATATAGTGCTGATATCTAAACTGGAAATAGCCAAAACAGAGAAAGAAAATTATAGACCAATTTCCCTAACAAATATGGATAAAATTTTGAATAACATATAGCAAAGAGATTACAGCAATTTATCTTAAGGATAATACACTATGACCAGGTAGGATTTATACCAGGAATGCAGGGGTGGTTCAATATTAGGAAAACTATCAGCATAATTGACCATATTAACAACAAAACTAAGAGATATCATATGATTATCTCAATAGATGCAGGAAAAGCATTTGACAAAATACAATACCCATTCCTATTAAAAAAAAACACTAGTGAGCATAGGAAGAAATTTAGTCTTTCTTAAAATGATAGGTAGCAACTACTTAAAACCTTCAGCAAACATTATATGTAAGGGGGATAAACTGAAAGCATTCCCAATACGATTGGAGGTGAAACAAAGATGTCCATTATCACCACTGTTATTCAATATTGTTAGAAATGTTAGCTTTAGCAATAAGAGAAGAAAAAGAAATTGAAGGAATTAGAATAAGCAAAGAATAAACAAAGCTATCACTCTTTGCAGATGATATGATGTTATACTTAGAGAATCCTAGAGAATCAAGTAAAAAATTACTTGAAATAAGAAACAAATTTAACAAAATTGTAGGATTATAAAATAAACTCACATCAATCATCAGCATTTCTGTATATTACTAACAAAGCCCATAGCAAGAAATAGAAAGAGAAATTCCATTTAAAGTTACTATAGACATTATAAAATATTTGGGAATCTACCTGTCAAAACAAACTCAGGAATCATATGAACACAATTACAAAATAATTTTTACACAAATAAAGTCAGATCTACATAATGGAAAAAAAAACATCAGTTGCTCATGTATAGACTGAGCTAACATAATAAAAATGATAGTTCTACCAAAATTATTTTATTTATTCTGTGCCATATTAATCAAACTACTATGGCAGAAACTAGACATAGACCAACACCTTATACCTTGTACCAAGATGAAGTCAAAATGGGTATATGATTTAGATATAAAGACTGATATTATAACCAAACTAGGAGAGCAAGGAATAGTTTATCTATCAGATCTATGGAGAAGGGAAGAATTTATGACCACACAAGACATAGAGAACATTATGAAATGCAAAGTGGATGACTTTGATTACAACAAATTAAAAAGTTTTTCAACAAACAAAGCCAATGTGACCAAGATTAGAAGGGAAACAGAAAACTTGGAAACAATTTTTACAGTCAGTGTCTCTGATAAAGGCCTCTTTTTTTTTTGAAGTGAGGCAATTGGGTTAAGTGACTTGCCCACAATCACACAACTGGTGAGTGTTATATGTTTGAAGTCAGATTTGAATTCAGGTCCTCTTGACTCCAGGGCTGGTGCTCTATCTGCTGCACTACTTAGCTGCCCCTAAAGGCCTCTTTTTTAAAACATAAAGAGAATTGAATCAAATTTATAAGAATACAATATAAGAATACAATTCTTCAAATAATAAATGTTCAAGGGATATGAATAGGCAGATTTCAGAGGAAGAAATTAAAAATATCCATAGTCACATGAAAAAAAAATGCTCTAAATCACTAGTGATTAGAGAAATGCACATCAAAATGACTCTGAGGTACTACCTCACACCTATCAGATTGGCTAATATGACAAAATAAGAAAATGATAAATGTTGGAGAAGATGTAGGAAAATTAGAATACTAATACATTGCTGTTGGAGTTGTGAACTGATACAACCATTCTGGAAAGCTATTTGTAACTGTGCCCAAAGGGCAATTAAATTGTTCATACCCTTTGACTCAGAAATAGCACTTCTAGGGCTGTGTCCCAAAGACATCATACAAATTGGAAAAGGACCCACATGCATAAAAATATTTATAGCAGCTCTTTTTGTAGTAGGCAAGAATTGGAAATTGAGGTGATGCTCATCAATTGGTGATTGGTGAATAAGTTGTGGTATATGAATGTAATGGAATACTATTGTACTGTAAGAAATGATGAGCAAGCAGACTTCAGAAAAATGTGGAAAGACTTATATGAACTGATCCTGAGTGAAATGAGCAGAACCAGGAGAACATTGTACATAGTAACAGCCACACTGTCTGATGACAGACTTTGATAGACTTGGCTCTTCTCAGCAATGCAAGGATCTAAGACAACTCCAACTCACTATGGAAAATGCTATCCACATCCAGAGAAAGAACTATGGAGTCTGAATGCCAATGAAAACATGCTATCTACTCTGCTTTTCTTTTGTCATTTTGTTTTGTTTCTTCTTTCTCATTGCTCCTCCCATTAGTTCTAATTCTTCTATACATCATGACTAATATGAAAATATGTTCAATATGAATTTATAAGTAGAGTCTATATCAGATTTCATGCCATCTTGGGGAAGGGGGAAGTGCCAATTTAGTAAACATCAGCATCAAAAACATCCTGTTCAACATCTTCATCTCTGTTGAAATCACTTCACTGCTGCTGCATTGCAAAGAGATTAAGTACTTTTTTTATTCAATATAGCATGTAAGGTCAGGTCCTTTGATTGTCCAACCATCCATCTCCCTATCACAAACTGG
>NW_020947238.1:1498149-1510689 GCF_900497805.2 Vombatus ursinus
TTATTATTATTTGTCCTATTGTGAGAAAAATCTGAGGGCAAAGAAGTCATTATTTGATAGCACCTGTGTGGTTGCTTGCCAAAGCTAAAGAAGGTCTATTTGAATTATCCTTATTTGTGAAAATGTATGGATGTAACTGGATTATTAATAACTGATAGGTTAAGGATCATACTCTGAATTAACAATGCTCATGGTCACCTATCAAGTTTATTAAAATAAATTTTAAAAATCTTTTTATATCTTTAATACTTGTGAAGAAATACAGTAATAATTAAAAGATACAACATGGAAGCTAATCATTTAACAAAATCATAGGTATTGCATATAGTTCTGCCTTGCTCTAGAGCAGTTTGAAAATCACTGTTCCTTTTTTTTTTTACCATATTTGACAGTGATGTACACACAATAACTTAAATTTATCTTTATGATTTTGCATCTTCATTTTCCCAGGGTACAATATAAACATCAATTTTAGCCTGTATAGCTATATAACTAGGAAAACATGCACCAGAGTATGTTAAAATGCCTTAGCAATAAGGAACAGGTAAGAAAAGCCTCATCAATTTATCATGAGCAATAGAGTGGGAATTAGGCTGCCTTTAAAGATTTTATGGCCCTACCTCATTTCCTCAGCTTGAATTGCTCAGCCAATCAATGGACACCTGTACTCCCCACCCAACTCCCTGGGTATAATATTCTGATTGTCTGTAGCTTATGGAAGGGCCATATAATTGCCAGGTTGTATTAATTTGTATACTTCACCTTCTCCATTATTTCTCTTGTGATACAGAATTGGAATTCAATGAGCTAGCAACTCCATTCAAGGCAGGTCAACATGTATTTATTAGGCTGACTTTATTTATTTATTACAAATTATCAATGGAGTTCCAGCCTTTTTATCTGAGGGTTATTCAGGGAAACTATTTGACAGCAAGTGCCTGGGGAATCAAAAAGATTTGGGTTAGACTAATGTGAAAATAGGTTTAATATGAATGTATATGTAGAGCTTATATCCAATTGTATACTATCTTGGAGTGGGAGGAGCAATTTTGGAACTCAGCACCTTATGGAGCTGAATGTTGAAAACTAAAAATAAATAAATTAATTTAAAAAAAATTGGGTTGGAAAATTGGGTTGTGTGTGACATGTAGGATTCCCCAGGAGTTTTCTCACCAGAAAGATTTTTATAAAGTAAAAAGTTTCATTGCATGCTTCCATTCCAGGACTTCTATAAAGCCTTATTAAAATGCAGAGGTGATCCTGGGTTCTTAAAGCCTCTGTATGGGGACCACAGAATCTAGCAGATCCTCTTATCCTGCAGAAGTCTGGAAAGATCCTGTGAAAATTATCTAAGGAAGAGCTGAGCTGGGTATGCAAAAGTTCACCACCATTGGAAGACTGGACACTAGCTGCTGATTTATATATATCTATATATCTATATATCTATATATATCTATATCTATATCTATATATATATAGATATAGATATAGATATATATATATAGACCTTCTTGGCATTGTCTGTTCAGAAATGAAGCGGTTGTGACTTGGACCAAGTGAGGGAATACCCATGCCAATTTATCACCAATCATTGAAACATTAAAGATTTCACTATGAAATTTGGAAAATTGTAGTGTTGCTGGTGATTGTGGTGTTGTGGTTTTGTTCAGAGTTTTGATTTCATTACATGGGAAACTGCCAATATAAAAATTATCTCTACTATTGCAGACTGGCAATTTACTTGTAATTTTTAGTCTTAAAGAGTTACCTTGGAAAATTAAGAGTTCAGTAATTTCACCACGATCACACAGAGATCTTATATAAGAAAGACAGGACTTGACCCCAGAGCTTCCTTATTCTAAAGCTGACCAATGTCAGACAATGGAAAAGATCATTGGCTTTAGAGAATGAGTGTCTGGCTTCAAATACTGCCTCTTGTTACTTACTTACTATTGTTGACTTGAGCAAGTTTGGGCCTCTTTTTCCTGTTCTGGAAAATGAGGCAGTTGGACAAGATTATGCTTGATGTCATTTCTATTTTAAAACTCTTATTTCCTACACAAAACTGCCTCTGGTCATTATGTAAAACAAGGTTTTGGGGACTGTTAAAAGCATTGTATAAGTAAAATGGAGCACCTTTTACTGATTATCTCTTGAAACATTGGAAGCTATGACTTCTTTTGTTTGGTCTCCTTCTTTAGTGTTGTAATTATCCCCTTATAAGACTAACTTTTAAAAGCACTCTAAATCCTAAAGGGAATTAATAAATTTTAATTAATTTAAATATAACGAGTTTTGCAGTAACCCTATAGGATAGGAAGCATAATTACTATTCTCCCTATTTTACAGATGAGCAAAATGAGATACAGAGAAGCTTAATACATTAAATTTGGGCCTTAAATTCTAATCTTCTGATTCTAAATTCAGTAATCTCTCTATTATTTCCATATAGCAGTCAATCATTTCAGGGATATTCAATAGCACTAGCTGAAAGTGAAGAGTTGGGTGATCTTAGGTTAGATGAAATTGGAGATGATCTTTCTGGGATTCAGTTTCCTCTTACGTAAAGGAAGAAAATTAAGGCAGTTATCATTAACTTCCCCTCCATAAATAGAAAATGTTGTTAAATTTTATTTTCCAGTGGTCAATGTTCATTTTAGGAAGGAAAACTTTTCCTAATAAATTTGTCACAGGAAATATCTAATACACTGCCATATACACAATGGACATTCAGTAAGATTTGATGATCATGGGACAGAAACATACAATCATAACTTTAAAATCTTAAGTAACCTTTCAGTGTGATTTAGTTCAGTTCTATTATTTTAAATATTGGGAGACTAAAGGTCATAGAGGTAAAATGGCTTGTCCATGGTCACATAGGAAATGAGAAAGTCTAGATTGAACCCAGATTTTCTGACTTCCAATGCAATATTTTTCACTATCACACACTGTCTCTTAAGTACTGAAGTTAAAAGGAAGCTGATTTTTTATTAAGGCGACTTGTATAATTGTGAAAATGGAGAGAAATGTGAGTAAACATTCAAGGTTTACCCAAATATTCCTAAAAAGTCATTTTTCATTTATCTCACAGACCCTGCACCAAAAGCAGATGGGCTATAGGGGAAATGGAAAGAAGTCAAGCTTTCAATTTAGTGGTAAAATGTGTCAAGAAATGGAAACATATCAAGATTCAAAACCAGATGAGAAATGGGATCATTTCTACCTGAGACCATCATGTTTCATGCAAACAATCTTGGTCCTTTGTTGTCTGATATGTACAGGGGAAACAACTCAATACTGTCATTCTATCACAGTTAATTAAAGGCATTTTTAGAAAGGCTCTTCCAAAGACATCAACCAAATTAAAGATTCTGGCTTTCCCTGGTTGTAGACTTAATTTACTCTAATTTAAAATGAACATTTTTAAGTGCAAAATTGAATAAGCCTGTCAGACTTACATGAAAAATCAAGACTAGGGAGTCAGCATACTAACACACTACAACATTGGAATATAAAAATGGCAAGATCCCCCAAGGACAAATTAATCTGGGTTGGGCCTGGGGATAGTTAGGGACATGGCTGTCTACTGCCACACCTAGATTGCTAAATGGAAAAATGTTATTTTAAAAAAAGATTAGCCATTGGTGCTATGCCAGAGACCTCTTCTCCCACCACCACCCTTCCCTTAAAAGTATTGGCTGTAAATGGATAAAGAGGTACAAAAACTCGCTGAGGAAAATAATTTCTTGAAATTTAGAATTGTGCAAGTGGAAGCTAATGACTTCATAAGACTTCAAGAAAAAATAAAACCATGAAAAAAATGAAAAAGTAGAAGCAAATGTGGGATATCTCACTGGAAAAAAAAACTGACCTGGAAAATAGATAATTTAAGAATTATCTGACTTTAAGAAAGAACAAATTATAATAAAAATTTAAAAAACTAAAACATTCAACTCATCTATCAGACTTATGGATAGAAGAATTTATGAATAAAAAAGAGTATTGCCTTATATAAAATAGATAATTTTGCTTACATTATATCAAAAACATTTTCTACTAACAAAACAAATATAGCCAAGACTGGAAAGAAAGCAGAAAATTTGAGGAGGGGATTTATAAACAGTTTCTTGGATTAAGGTCTCATATTTCAAATACATAAAAATCTTTGTCAAATTTATAAGAATATGAATCATTCCCCAATTGATAAATGGTCAAAGGATATGAACAGGTAATTTTTTGATGAAGTAATCAAAACTCTATACTCATATAAAAAATGCTCTAAATCATTATTGATTAGAGAAACACAAATTAAATTTTGCATAAAATTAAAATTAAAACATTTTTGAAATATCTCACACCTATCTGATTGGTTAAAATTATAGAAAGGGAAAAGGACAAATGTTAGAAGGGATATGAAAAAATCAGCACATTAACACAGTGTTGGTAAAACTGTGAACTGATCCAACTGTTTTGGAAGGCAGTAAGGAATTATACCAAAAGAGTTCTAAAACTGTGTATACCTAGCAATGCCACTATTAGGTCTGTTTCCCAAGATGATCAAGAGAAAAAAAGAACCTACATATTTTAGAATATTTATAGCTGCTCTCTTTTTAGATTTGTTTCCCAAGATGATTAGGAGAAAAAAAGAAAAGAATCTACATATTTTAGAATATTTGTAGCAGCTCCCTTTGTGGTAGCAAGGAATTGTAAATTGAGGGTCTGCCCCTCAATTGGAGAACGACTAAACAAGTCATAGTATGTGAGCATTGTATACAGTAAAAGCAATACTGTTTGAAGAATAATTGTGAAAACCAAGTTATTCTGAGCACTGTAAATACTCAAATCAACTATAAAGTACCTATGAGGAAGATGCTATTTACCTCCAAGAAAAGTAGTAATAAATTGAAGTACACATAGTACAGTTTTACATCCATTTAAAAATCTGCATCTGTCTTGTCTAGTACAGTGCAGGGAGGGAAGGAGGGAGACAGGAACTTAAAATGTAACAAAAATTAGTTAAATGTAAAAACAAATTGGTCTCCCTGAAAGCCACAGTAAAAAAAAAAAGTAACTAGACACCATATTTCACAAATTATTTTTTCTGATTAATAGTATTTTGGTTTTTTTCCAATTACATGTAAAGATAATTTTCAACTTCATTTTTACAAGATTTTGAGTTCCAAATTTGTCTTTCTTCCTCCTTCCTTTCCCCTTCCGCAAGATAGTAAGCAATCAGTTACATGTTATACATGTAGAATCATGTTAAATATATTGCTCATTAGTTATGTTGTTAAAGAAGAATCAGAACAAAAGGGAAAAACCATAAGAAAGAAAAAAATGAAAATAGTATGCTTCAATCTACATTTAGATTCCATGGTTCTTTCTCTGGATGTGTATGTTATTTTCCATCATGAGTCCCTTGGAATTGTCTTGGATAATTACATTGCTGAGACAAGTAAGTCTATCATAGGTAATCACACAAAGTTGCTGGTACTAGGTACAATGTTCTCCTGGTTCTGCTCACTTCACTCAGCATCAGTTCATGTAAGCCCTTCCAGGATTTTCTGAAATATGCCTGCTCATCATTTCTTATAGCACAATATTACTCCATTATATTCATATACCACAACTAGTTTCAGCCATTCCCCAATTGATGGGCATCCCTCAATTTCCAATTCTTTGCCACCACAAAAAGAGCTGCTATAAGTATTTTTCTACATTTGGGTCCTTTTCCCTTTCTTATGATCTCCTTGGGATACAGATCTAGTAGTGGTATTGCTAGATTGAAGGGTATCCACAGTTGTATAGCCTTTTTGAGCATAGTTCCAAATTGCTCTCCAGAGAGGTTGGATCAGTTCACAACTCTATCAATAATGTATTAGTGTTCCAATTTTCCCATATCTCCTCCAACATTTATCATTTTCCTTTTCTGTCATATTAGTCAATCTGAGAAGCATGAGATGGTACTTCAGAGTTGTTTTAAATCGCATTTCTCTAATCAATAGTGATTTAGAACATATTTTAATATGACTATAAGTAGTTTCAATTTCTTCATCTGAAAACTGCATTTTCATATCCTTTGACCATTTATCAATTGCAGAATGACTTGTATTCTTATATATTTGACTTAGTTCTCTATATATTTGAGAATTTTTTCCAGTTAAAAGTATTTTTTTCTAAATACATGTAAAGATAGATTACAACATCCATTTTTATGAGATTTTGAATCCCATTTTTTTCTTCCTCTCTCCTTCCTTGTTCCCAAGATGGCAAGCATTCTCACATAGGTCATTATACGAGTACAATCACATTAAATATATTTCTACATTAGTCATGTTATGAAAAAAATGAGAAAAAAGGGAAAAACTACAAGAAACAAAAAAGTAAAAATAGTATGTTTTGGTCTGCATTCAGATGCCATAGTTCCCCTCCCCCAGTGTGGATCATAATTCAAGAATTATAAAGGAAACTACCCCAAAATCTTAGATCCAGAGGGTAAAATAGAAATTGAAAGGATCCACCAATCACTGCTTAAAAGTGATTGTCAAATAAAGACTCTTAGGGATATTATAGCCATATTCCAGAACTCCAGAGTCAAGGTAAAAAAATATATATATTGCAAACATCCAGAAAGAAACAATTCAAATATCATGGAGCCACAATCAGTGTCATGTAAGACTTAGCTGTTTTCATTTTGAAGGAAGAGGGATTGTGGAATAAAATACTCCTGAGGACAAAAGAACTAAGATTACAACCAAGAATAATCTGCCCAGCAAAACTGAGTATAATTCTTTGGTGGGGGGGAAGGGGGAAGATATTTAATGAAATAGAGGACATTCAATCATTTTTGATGAAAAGACCAGAACTGAATAGAAAATTTGACATTTAAACAGAAGACTCAACAGAGGCATGAAAAAGTAAACATGAAAAAATCATCATGAGGTAGTCAATGGAGTTAAACTGTATATATTCCTATATAAAAAGATGATGCATCTAACTCCTAAGAATTTTATTAGGGCAGTTACGAGAAGTCTGCATAGACAGTGGGCATAGGTGGGAGTCAATTATGTTAGGATCCTTTACAATAAAAAATAATGTTGGGGTTAAAAAGGGGGATGCAATGGAAGAAGGGGGAATGAAAAAATAGAATGAAGCAAATTTTCTTACATAATGGAGGCAAACAAGGAAAAACTTTCATAGTGGAAAGGGAAATGGAGGTGTTGGACGACAGGCAGTTCTTGAACCTCAGTCTCACCTAAATTGGTTCAAAGTGGAAAAAAAATATCTTCATACACTTAGTTGGGCATAGTAATCTATCTTACCCAATTGAGAAATAGGAAGGGAAGAGGAGGAGAAATAGGAAGGGAAGAGGAGAAGAAATATGGGAACAAGTATTATAAGAAGGAGGGAGAATTCGGGGAGGCAGTAGTCAGAAAGAAGACAGAGTAGGAGAGACAGAGTAGGAGAGACAAAAAAAGAGAAAAAAAATAAATAGAGGAAAATATGATGGAGGGAAATGCACAGTTAATGATCATAACTGTGAAAGTGAATTGGATGAGCTAATTTAGAGAAAGAAGGCAGATAGCAAAATGAAATGGAAAGCAGAATCCAATAATATGTTGCAAGCAAAAGACACACAGGGAAGGAAAGACACACAGAGAGACTTAAAATGAAGGGCTGGAGCAGTCTATTATGTTTCCATTGAAATAATGACAGCAGGTTTGGGAATCATGGTCTCAAAAAAAACAAAATTAAAATTAGACCTAATTGAAAGTGATAATCAGGGAAACTATATTTTGCTAAAATATACCATAGACAATGAAGTTTATATATATATATATATATATATATATATATATATATATATATATATATAAAGTTTTAAAGCATTATTAAAGAAAGGCAAATTAAAACATCTTTGAAGTACTACCTCAAACCTAGTTTTATTTGAATTTTTCTTTTATTTATTTATTTTTTATTTAGTAATGCATATTTTGATCTCTCAAAAGATGCAAGGAAAGGAGGCAGGAGTTTAACTTGGCTAATGAAAAAAACAAGCAGAGATGAATACTCTACTTTTTTTTAATAACCCAAACCCAGGACAACTTAAAAAAGACACAGCTTGTAAGACATAGAACTCTCAACTACATAACTATATCCAGGAATCTTTGGCTACTTTGATTGGAGCTATCTATTAAGAGAAGAGCTTCTTGTGAATTTAAGTAATGAGTTATAATCATGGTGGTTGGATCAAAACAGCTCCAACTAAGATTGTGGTGAAAAGAAGGCACAGATCATTAGAAAGACCAGGTTATATTTTTCTTTTTTTAAAAATACACTATTATGCATAAGCTAAAATGTCTCTCCAAGTTTTGGAGACATAAAACCACATATGTAAGAGAATCCTAAACTATAAGACAAAAATTAAAATTAGGCTGTTTTCTATCCAAAGCAAAAAGAACATTAAATATTCATTCCTAATTATATGTAGTACAAACATTATAGGAATTTGTGACAAATTGTGACAAATGCTAGAGAGAATGAGGGTAAATAGATACATTAATGCACTGTTGGTATAGTAACGAATTGGTCCAATCATTCTGAAGAATAATCTGGAATCCCAAAGGGCAATAAAACTGGAAGTCATTTTGATCCAGAATACCACTACTAGATCTGTACTCCAAAGAGGTCAAAGAAAAAGGAAAGGTCACATGTATAAAAAGAGTTGTAGAAGCTCTTTTTGTTGTGGGAAAGTATTGGAAGTTGGGGGTATGCTCATCCATTGGGGAACAATTAAACATGTCCTGGCAAATAATTTTGATGGAGTCCTATTGGGCTGTAAAAATTGATGAGGAGAATGCCTTCAGAAAAAGAAAATGTTGCAAGACCTATATGAACTGATGCAAAGTGAAATATGAAGAACTGGGAGATCATTGTGTACAGCAACAGCAATGTTGTAATGATGATCAACTGTGAAAGATTTGGCTACTGTGATCAACACAGTGATCCAAGACAATTCCAAAGGACTCATGATGAAAAAATGCTATCCACCTCCAGAGAGAACAGATGAATTCTGAATGCGAATTGATATATAATTTTCCCACTTTTTTTTGACTTTTTTTGTGACATAGCTAGAATGGAAATATGTTTGCATGATTTCACATGTATAATTTATATCATTATATGTTTGCCTTCACAGAGTCTGGAAAATAAAATTTAAAAAGAAAAGAATGATAAAAATAAATAAACACATAAATGTATTTTTAAAAGTGTGTCCATTCATTGTCTCTTCAGAAATAGTGTTGGCCATTTGCTTTGTCAGAGAAGTAAAGTGTTCACTAGAATTTGCATGGTTTTTAAAACTGCTACAATTCCTTAAGCAGAAGTATTTGGCATGGCTGTTCTAAAGCCATGCTGTTCTTACACATTTCCTCCGTGGAGAGTGTTTGGTATGCAGTCCATGATTAGAACTATTACAGTTATAAAACTCTGAAAACAGGTTAATAATGGAAACCCTGACATAACCTTAACTATAGGTGACATTGGAATAAATAGTGTCTTTGCTCTGGCTCCAAATCAACTCAGTTAAGTGGAAAATGGCTGTTTTAGCTGGATATGCAATCACATAACGCTGTTCAGTAAATTGTAAAGAAAGCTGGAGCTCAGGCTGTTTGTGCAAGTGCAGCATTTGTGCAAAACTACAGGTATTTAAATGTAAGATTAGCTTGCTGATTCAGGATGAACATTTCTAGGACTGGCCTTTGAAAAGTAGTTAATGCTTAATTTGCATTCCTCCTTTTACAGAGTCAGAACCAATTATAACCAAGTGAAGAAAGGCTAGGTGCTATGTTCCATTAAATCTGTGAATTGTATCTTCTGATGGACAGAACCCATCTACTTAAGCAAATTTCCTTAAGCAATTACTAGTCATTTAGTAATTAAGATATTTAAAGGCTAAAAGCATTTATACTTGAAAGTCACAAGATCCTAGAATTTAGAACAGAAAGAGACCTTAGAGGTCATATTGTTTGTCTTCTTGTAAAGAAGAGGAAACTAAGGCCCAGAGTAGGTCATAATAGGTTATAATATCAGTAAATGAGAGTAGAGATTGTTTATTCCAAACCTCTCTTTTTATACAAAAGAGAACTGAAATATATGGAGCAGAAGCAACTTGCCTTTACACATGGAAAATACATATACAACGGAGATTTAAACTAAGGTCTTATGACTTCATGGCTAAGTTCTTTGTGTTATGTGTCATATGACATGATTCAACATACTTGTTTTATTCCAGCTTGTATGTGACCTAGGAAGAGTATTTCAGGAAGTATTAAACATATAACTTCAGAAATTTCTCATTATATGAACATTGGAAATGACATACAGTTTCTAACAAGGTAACTAGCCAAAGAAAATCAAATGGAGATCTAATAACCAGTTGAAGTTTATTTGCTACAATTTGGTTCACAATAATAGAGGTTCAAGTAGTAAAAATAAACCTCAAATTGAACAAATTTTGTAAACCCATTTCTTAATAATAATGGCTTATAAAACATTCCATAATTACAAAAAAATTATCTTACATAAATTCTCAGTTGATCTTCCCATACATGTATAATAAACACCTCTGTCAGATATTTATTATCTGTTAACAGGTCTTATATTTATTCATTTTCTATTTTACAATTGAAGAAACAAGCTCTATAAAGTTTAGCACCCTTGAATATTAATGTGTATTCTCTTTCTCTTCTTCCTTTCTTCTTTCCTTCCTTTCTTCCTTCCTTTTGATGGAGTACAGACCGAAGCCAAAACCTTTGCCCTTTACCCCAGAAGAATTTCAGTCCCATTTGTTTGAGGAGGGAATGACAGGATACAGGTTCTGCTACTGCTTTCACAGTCCTAAACTTCTTTGCATTTAACCACTTTGTATATGCTTGTATTTATACATATAGGTATGTGTGTATGTATGTATACACACATGCATGCTGTGCACATATAAGTTTATATTTATAATTCATAATATTAGGTCCTTTTGATAAAGGATTGATTCCTTTTATTAGCACCCCCAGTGCCTAGCACAGTTCATGGAACACAGTAGGTTCTTCATACTTATTGACTGACTCATGAATGAATCAATTTAGAAAAAACGAATCTTGTGAAAACTGATCTTAGAGGGGTGTGTGACTTTAAATGGATAGTTCTTTGTAGAGTGCATGGGAAAACTATTATGGAACATTTATATTTTGTATTCTGTGAGGCTCCTGGGTTTAAATTTACAATTTAATGTTTGCAAGTAATGCTGATTACTAATGAGCCTTCCATGAAATCCTTTCCGTTACATTATACTTGATTCACTTTCCGTTTGGTGAACTCAACAACTGGATCTGTCACAAACAATTAAAAGATAATTGTTGAAAATATGTTTCACATGCTCCAATAAAGGAATGAAGTCATTGCTAGAAGACAATACTTAAGTCAGGCTCCAAACAGGTGAATGGGAGAGATTTCTCCCATTATTTTAAGAAGACATAGCCAAAATGAATCTGCATTACAATAGTATTCCCTGAACATAAACAAGACATTTATTCTCAGGAATGGTATCTTAAACTCAAGGAAAAGCTTCTCTGTGTCTTGATATTGTTCCCAGGTCCCTTTGTTTACTGTCTCCTAAAAATGAGGTAGACAAGCATGAAAAGAGATTTGATATTCAAGCCCATTTAAGAGGTTGGGTTTGTTGAGTGTTTTTCTTGCTGAAGTACTGCTGGGTACTTTAGACAGATATTATGGTCACTCTAAATCATTCTAACAATGACTATAAATGAATTATGAGATACAGAAGTGACTCCAGAAGGAGATATGTTAGAACATTTGGAAATATTGCCATTTGATTTTGAAACATGCTTTCCCTTTATGGGGTCTCTAAGGCAAATAGAGCTTAGCAGATATTAATGTGGGACATCATAAAGCATACTTGGGAACAAAAAAAAATACCTGCCCAGATAGACTAATCATCTATGTAGGATCTCTACTGTCCAGTGCCAGATAGAAAGGAATACTGTCTTACAATACAGATTGTTGTGCATTTTTAGGCCAATTTTTTGTTTAATTACTTTTAGTTTTTCTTTTTTGTTCTGCAGTCTTTTTTTGACACTAAAATGAAAACCCCCAAACTCTGCAACTAAACACTCAATTCTAATGAAGGTGAGGGTGGGGATGATAAGGCAAACTGACCAAAAAAAAAATACCCTTACCTGACATCATAGTTGACATTTAAAATTGCCCTATTTTTTTTTCATCAAAAAGAAGGAATTGTGTTGTAATATCTGTCTCTGCCACCTAAACTGGTAATTACAATGATTCTTAGTTTGGCTACATTTTAATGTTTTCATTTCCATTATTAGAGAGAGTAGGTAATAGTGTGACACAGTGTATAGCATGATAAATTTGGAGTCAGGAAAAAAAGTTTCAATCATAAGAACCTGTGACACTGAGGTTCTACTATATATATATATATATATATATATATATATATATATA
>NW_020947238.1:1510699-1587588 GCF_900497805.2 Vombatus ursinus
TATATATATATATATATATATATATATATATATATATACATACACATATATATGGGGAAAGTGACAAAATAGGAAAATGACTTTTTTTAAAGGATGACAGGAAAACAGCTACACTAATGTACTACTGGTATATCTGTATATTGGTTCAGGCATTCTGGAAAGGAACTTGGAACCAATACACTATACTGACTAAGTTGTATATACCCTTTTACCCAGTAAAATCACCATTAGAACTATATCCAAAAAGAAATCAAAGAAGCAGCAAATGCATCCATATGTTAAGAAAGAAAAAGAAAAAGAAAAACAAAACAAAAAACAAAACCCAGTATTTATATCAGCTTTTGTTTTTTTGTTTTGTTTTTTGTTTTTTTGTTTTGTTTTTTGTTTTGTTTTGTTTTGTTTTTATGGGGGTTTTTTTTGAGTAACAAAGTCCTGCAAAGGGGTCAGGAGGCTGGGATGGGATATTTGGGAAATGAGTGAACAAAAGTTGGTATATGAATGTAGTGAAATATTGTTGTGATGTAAGATATAATGAAAGGAAATGTTTCAAAGAAAACAAGGAAGACATCAATCAACTTATGTAGAGTGAAGTGAGTAGAACCTGGAAGATAAATTATAACAATAACAAAAACATTATATAAAGAGTAAACAACTTTGAAAGATAAAGACGTAAAACCAAGCAATGGCTAACTGTTTCAAGAAGACTGAAGATGATGCATGTTATGCATATCTTGATAGAAAGGTAATAGATTCAAGAAGCTGAATAAGACATGCATTTTTTGTAGGAATTTGTTGTTTGACTTTGAATATTAGTTAATAAACCTTTGCTTTCAGAGAGGCGGAGCCAAGATGGCTGAGTAAAGGCAGGGACTTTCCTAAGTACTCATCCTAACATGTACAAATGCCTTCAAATAATGACTCTAAACAAACTCTAGGTGGCAGAACCCACAAAGAGAAGGAGTGAAGCAATTTTCTAGCCCAAGAAAACATGGAAGGTCAACAGGAAAGGTCTGCTGCACCAAGGTGACAGAAAAGCACAGCACAACCCCAGCACAAGTAAATGAGGAGCAGGTCTTCAGAGTCACTGAATAATCATCATCATCATCAACAGCAGCAGCAGCAGCAGCAGCAGCAGCATCCACTGCTTCTGGAGCTCTCAGCCCACAGATAACAAGGGGGTAGAAAAATTTGTCCAAAGATTACAGGGATCTCTTTGCTAGCACTGATGCAGGACTCTGTTGCTTTGCTCATACTCAGATCCTAGTCACAGTACTGGGTGGCAGTCCCAGGGTGAGGAAAAGCACTAGCACACTACAGCCTGTGACTGCAGTGGAGCTGTGACTCTGTTCACAATTTCAGGGCAGAAAAGAGTGCTTATGGTCACTCAGACTGGAGCATAGGCCAGGACAGTACTAAACATGCCTCTCCATAAATCTTACCATTTGGAAAAGTTGAAAACTTCTGTATCTCTGAAAATATCTGTAAAAACCCCAGAAGTTTGGGACAGTGCATCCTCCACCCTGGAAGCAGAACCCTACTTTATTTATTTTATTTTTTTTATTTAAATAGTATTTTATTTTTCATCAATTACATATAAAGAAAATTTTTAGCTTTCATTTTACAAGATTTTGAGTTCCAAATTTTTCTCCCTCCCACTCCTCCCCTCTTCTGAAAATGGTAGGCAATTTGATATAGTTTATACATGTGCTATCATATAAAATATATTTCCATATTCATTACAGTTGTGGAAGAAGAAACAGATCAAAAGGAAACAAAACCATGAGAAAGAATAAAGTAAGTGAAAAAAATATGCTTCAATTTGCATTCTGAGTTCATCTGTTCTTTATCTGGATATGGGTAGCATTTTCCTCTGTACTTGTTTTGGATTATTGTATTGCTGAGAAGAGCTGAGTCATTCATAGCTAATCATCACACAATGTTGCTGATACTATGTACAATGTTTTCCCAGTTCTGGTCATTTTACTTTGCATCAGTTTGTACAAGTCTTTCCAGGTTTCTTTGTTTATTTGTTTGTTTGTTTGTTGGTTGGTTTGTTTTCTGAAATGTGCCTATTCAACATTTCTTAATTGCACAATGTAATTCCACTGAATTCATATACCATAGCCTATTCAGCCATTTGCCAATTGATTGGCATACTCTCAAATTCCATTATGTTGCTACCACAGAAAGGGCTGTTACAAATATTTTTGCACATGTAGGTCCTTTTCCAATTATTATGATCTCTTTGGGATTCTGACCTAGAAGTGGTCTGAAGAAGATACAGCAATAGCTAGATCGAAATGTATGCATATTTTGGTTGCTCTTTGGGCATAGTTCCAAATTGTTCTCCACAGTGGTTGTATCAGTTCACACCTCCACCTACAGTGCATTACTGTCCCAGTTTTCCCATATCCTCTCCAACATTTATCATTTTCCCTTTTTCTCATATTAGCCAATCAGATTGGTGTGAGGTGGTACCTCAGAGTTGTTCTAATTTGCATTTCTCCAATCAATAGCAAGTTAGAGTTTTCTCCCCCATGGCTATAGATAGCTTTGATTATTTCATCTGAAACCTGTTAATATCTTTTTATCATTTATCACTTGGGGAATGGCTCTTATTTTTTTTTAATAAATTTGACTCAGTTCTCTATCTGTTTGAAAAAATAAGGCCTTTATCAGAGAAACTTGCTTCAATGTTTTTCACAGTTACTATTGATAACTGTATTTCCCAACATCCTCTTTTCCCCCTTTTTATTCTATTCTCTCTCTTCTTTTACCTTGTCTCTACTGAAAACTGTTTTTCTTCTCACTACCCCTGCCCCAATCTGCCCACCCTTCTATGCCCCACCCCACTTCTCTTATCCTCTTCCTTTCCTACTATCTTGCAGGGTAAGATAGATATCTATACCCAATTCAGTACGTATGTTATTCCTTTTCTGAGCCAATTCTGATGAGAGTAAGGTATAGTCACTCCCTCTCACCTTCCTCCTTTTCCCCTCCACTCTAAAAGCTCTTGCTTCTTTTACATGAGATAATTTGCCCCATTCTACCTTTCTCCAAGGAACATTATAGGCAAATTTCAGAACTATCAGGTCAAGGAAAATATATTACAACTGGCCAGAAAGAAATAATTCAAATATCAGGAAGTCACAATCAGGATCACACAGGACCTGGCAGATGCAACATTAAAGAATCAAAGGTCATGAAACATGATATTCTGGAGGGCAAATGAGCTAATACTACAACAAAGAATCACTTACAGGAAAAAATTAAGCATAACATATCAATGGGAAAAATGGTCATTCAATGAAATAGAAGGATTCTAAGCCTTCATAATGAGAACAGTACTAACCCAAAAATGTGACCTCCAGTATCAGAACCCAAAAGAAGCATAAACATGTAAAAAGGGAAAAGAAAACATAAGGAATTCAATAGAGCCAAACTTCCCTACATTGGAAGATGATACTTGTAACTCTTAAAAATTGTATCACTAACAGTACAGATAGAAGGAATATACATAGACAGACAATAAGGGTATAAAGTGAATTTCAGGAAATGACAGAAAAAAATAAGAGATGAGAAAGAGGAGTACATAGTGTGCAGAAGGAAGAGAGAGGTATAAGAGGGCAAATTATCTCACATAAATATGTGAGAAAGATCTTTTTTACAGTGGAGGGGAAGATGGGAGATGAGGTGATGGGTATCATCTGAACCTTATTCTCATCAGTATTGGTTCAAAGAGAGAATAATATACACAATCAGTTGACTGTAGAAATCTATCTTACCCAAAAGGGAAGTAGGAGGGGAGGAGATTAAGTAAAGTAGGGGGGAGGGCTGATGTAAATAAGGGAGGGCAGATCAGGGTAAGTGGTAGACAGAAAAAGAAAACATTAGTGAGGTGGAAAAGGGTGAGAGACAGGAGAAACAGGAGGAAGAATAGAAAGGAGGAAAATACATAGGTAGAAATAATAACTATGAATGTGAATGGTATGAACTCTTCCATAAAACAGAAGTACATACCAGAATAGATAAAAAACCAGAATCCTACTATTTGTTGCTTATAAAAAACAAACTTGAAGCAGAGGGACACACACAGAGAGTAAATGTAAGGGGAAGGAGCAGACTCTATTATGCTTAAGTAGAAATGAGGGGGAAAAAAGTATGTGTAACAATCCTGATCATAGACAATGTAAAAACAAAATTAGACTTAATTAAAAGGCATAAGGAAGAAAACTACATCTTGCTAAAAGGTACCATAGACAATGAAGCAATCAAATTAGAAGAGCAAGGAATAGCTACTTTTCAGATCTATGGAAAGGGGAAGAATTCATGACAAAAGAAGAGATAGAGAGCATTATGAAATTTAGAATAAATAATTTTCATCATATTAAATTGAAAAGCTTTTGCACAAACAAAAACAATGCAACCAAGATTGGAAGGAAATCAGAAAGCTGGGAAACACTTTTTTACAACAAGTGTCTCTGATAAAGGCCTCATTTCTCAAATATATAGAGAACTGAGTCAAATTTATGAGAATACAAGCCATTCCCCAATTGATAAATGGTCAAAGGATATGAACAGGCAGTTTTCAAATGATGAAATCAAATATATATCTATAGACATATGAAGAAGTGTTCTAAATAACTTTTGATTACCAAAATTCTGTGGTACTACCTCAAATCTAATATATTGGCTAATAGGACAGAAAAAGAGTTGGACATGCCTGAATGACTGAACAACAAGTTGATCATAATTGCATAGTAGCTTTCCATTATGTTGATATATCACAAAGTTTGTGTAGTCATTTTCCAAATGATGGGAAATTGCTTCGTTTTCAGTATTTTGCTACTACCCAAAGTTAAGTCGAAAGTTTTTTTTTTTCACAGTTTCTTTTGATGGTTGACTCTGCAGTTCAATCTTAATAATTTCATCCTGCTTTTATTATGAATTTTACATAATTAAAGTCACATGCTTCTAGAACTGCAAGGGTTCATTTCTATTTGAATTCCATCATTTTACAGGTGAGAAAACAAAATATTAAAGAGAGATTAAGTCCAACATCCAAAGTAACATATTTAATATATGATTGAACTTGGACTCAAAACCAAATCTTCCACATACCAAGTCCAAAGTCCTTAACACTATATAACACTATCTTTTTTATGCTCCCTAAGATAATTATTTTATTGTGTGTATATTTTTAATTTTATAGAATTTCAGGAACTCTGTGCTCTAGAAAAAGATCTAGCATTAATTTTTAATTTATATATTGTCAATGACCTTGCAAATATCATTTTATTCTTTTAAACTTCTTAGTTATTATTTCTTCTCTCTACCTTCCCTCCCTCTCTCTTTCTCTCTCTCTCTCTGTATATATATATATATAAAACTTTACTTATTTATTATAGCTAAACTTGCAAACCAATATGCAATATAAATGCAATTCCCTTTTCCTGATGTCTTCTAAGTAAGAATACATTGTTTTCTCTGAACCAGAGAAAATAATAAAAAAAATTGTCTAACCATTTTGTATTAAATTTACTAACATCATTAATTATTTTTATTGCTTTGGTTATGGTAGTCATTTAACATTTCTATAGGACTATATTTTCAAAAAAGTCCTACTCATTTTCTTTTTTTTAAAAGACAGATGGCATCTTCATCAATAATAATTTTACCAAAATTTGTTATAGTAGCATAAAATCTCACTAATTCATAATACATTAAGACTTTTCTACATTACTG
Source organism: Vombatus ursinus (assembly GCF_900497805.2). Taxonomy (NCBI): domain Eukaryota; kingdom Metazoa; phylum Chordata; class Mammalia; order Diprotodontia; family Vombatidae; genus Vombatus; species Vombatus ursinus. The sequence goes on from NW_020947238.1 coordinate 1,516,445, forward strand.
AAAACTTTGAAAAATGAAGTCTCTTAAAAATAATATAATTGGAGAAAATCCTAGAAGGTAGATTAGGAGAAACAGTAGGGCCTCTTATTTCACAAATAAAAATCTCAGATAAATGATAGACCAGGTAGTGATTATAAACCAAAGGATAAACCATAGTGATTCATTCCTTTAAATACAGGAATATAAATTCAACCAGAAGGTACATCATCAGGTCAAGAAGGGTGAAATAGGAGTAGGCCAAGATATGGAGCTAGATCCCACAACAAGAAAAGGATTATAGGGATCTCAGATGTATGGAGCAGAAAATGCCTTCAACTGTTTTCTAAATGTGGGAATCTTTGAGTCAGACCAGTGACCAAAAAAAAAAAAAGTACCATAGCCCTACTTCTCTAACCCCAGCAGTGACATCAAATAAGAAAGGTCAAAACAATAAAGGGTCATGACATTCTCCCCCAAAATGTGCAGAGCCCAGACTCAACATAAATTTCTAATCTCAGAAATAAGACCAGAACAATGAGTAAAAAAAAAAAAGAAAAGAAAAGAAAGTAAAAGACCTAAAATGATGTATGTGTGTCAAGAATTTCAAATATATGAGCCCCAAAAGGTTAACTCCAAAATTCCTGTAAACAAAGCCTCAAAGAAAAACATAGCCACGCAAAAAGTTCGATCATAATTACAGGAACAAATGAAACAAGATTTTTTAAAGTGTGAAAATGATATAATAAATGAAATGAGTGTTAAATGAAAGATTTTTTAAAAATAGAAATATTGAATAAACATAAACAAAATATTAGCATACCAGCTAGATAAAAATAGTTAACTAAATAACATAGCCCTTGATAATCAGAATGGAATAAATGTAAGTCAACTAGGCAACAAAAATATATTTAAGACAAAAATGAAGATTGACTAACTAGGAGATAATTAATTACATAAAATGCTTAATTGTAAAACATATCAGTAAGAGATATTTTAAGAATTATCATACTAAAAAAAAATTGTACTACCTGAAAGCTATGTCCAAAATATAGCTTGAATAAGAGTACTACTGGATAAAAGTAATCATTTAAAAAACTTCCCAGACATATTAGAACATAAAAGTAATGTGAAAATAAAAAGAATATACTTATTACATCTTGAAAAAATTTCCAAAAGAAAATTCCCTAGAATGCATTGGTAAAATTCCAGATCAAAGACATAACAGTTAAAACAGCTAGGGGAAAAAAAACGTACCAATGAATTACATTAAGGATCACACAATATTTAACAGCTACTTCAATAAAAGAATTGTGAGCATGGAATGTGATATTACAAAATCCAAAATATAGTCTTAGACCAAGAATAACTTAGCCAACAAAACTACGAATAATCCTACAGGAGGAGAATGGATCTTCAGTGAAACAGAGGACTTTAAGACATTTCTGTTGGAAAGAATTGAGCTGAATATAATCCTTTTAATACCAGCATGGGGGTCAAGAAGAACACACAAAAAGAAATACTAGTAAAGAATCAGAAGGAAAAGCAACAAGGGTTGATTTTTATATTCTAATGGGATGATATAGGGGTCCCCTTAAAGCCCTTATATCATTAGGGATCATAAAGTGTGTCGAAAAGGTACAAAATAAGACTGGGGGCCTACAAATGGTTTTGTTATCTTTCAATAGACTTGAAAAAAGAAAATAAAATGAGGAGAAAGATAAATTAGAAGGAAAAATGAGAGGAGGAATTTATAGTACATACACTCAAATGTCAAGTAGAAGTTTAAATACATAAAAAAATGCCGAGAAAGGAGAGGTTCTTAAAATATTTTTAAAATATCTCTCACTGATATGTTTTACAATTAAGTGTTTTATGTAATTAATTATCTCCCAGTTAGTCAATCTTGAGCCTCATTTTTTCACTTTCTTTTTTTAAATAGATTTTATTTTTAATTTATGGAATAAAACAAGAATTTCCATACATAGTATAATTAAAAAAAACCATGACTGCACATGAAATTGAAAATCTATTATGTACAACTTGCTATTCCTTTTAAATATGTATTAAATGGCTATCATTAGGTACATACATAGACATCTATATACAACACACATATGCTTACATACATATGTATATATAAATATATAAATAGGTGTGTGTATATAATTATTCTATATATACTTCTATTTATCAGTTCTTTCTCTGGATACAGATAGCAACTTTCTTCATGTCCATTATAGTTAATTTGGGTCTTTATAATAGTCAAAGTGATTTATTCATTCAAAGTCATTCTTAAAACAATATTGCTATTACTACAGTGTTCACTTGGTTCTGCTCATTTTACTATTCATTGTCTTCTGTCTTTCCATATTTTTCTAAGATCATTGAGCTCAGTATTTCTTATGGTATAGCAGTATTTCATCACAATCATATACCACAACTTGTTCAGCCATTCTCTAAATAATGGGCATGCCTGCAATTTCTGGTTCTTTGTCACCACAAAGACAGCTGTTACAAACATTTTAGAACATATAGGTTCTGTTCCTTTTTCACCTAATCATTTTTGGAAATAGACTTGGTAGTGCTATTCCTGGGTCAAAAGGGTTTAGACAGTTTAATAACTCTTTGAACATAATTTGAGAGTGTTCTCTAAAATGATTGGATCAGTTCACAATTCCATCAACAATTAATTAGTGTCCCATTTTTCTCCATATCCACTCCAACAATTATCACTTTTGCCTTCAATCATCTTAGTGAATCTGGTAGGCATAAAATGATATCTCAAGGTTGTTTTAATTTTCATTTATCTATTCAATAATGATTTAGAATATTTTTCATATGACTATAAATTGTTTTGATTTCTTGATTGGGAAACTGCCTGTTCATATCCCTTGACCATGTATCAATTTGGGAAAGAGTTGTATCCTTGTATTTGACAAGTGTAAAGACTTAGGATTTGGAAATTAAAAATCAATCATTTGGTAAAAAATATTGGTAAAACTGGAAAGCAGTATGACAATAGCTGGATATAAACCAATATCTTATACCATTTACCAAAATATGGTTAAAATGAATACATGACCTAGATATAAATAGAGATACTATATAAAAAAAGAACATGGAACATATTACTTATCAGACTTAAGGATAGGCAAAAAAAATTATGAATAACAAAAGACAGAAAGCAAAGTTAGGTATAAAATGGATAATTTCAATTACATTAAATTAAAAACAAAGTTTTCATACAAATAAAAGCAATTTAGGCAAGATCAGAAGGAAAGTAGAAAAATGGGGAAAAGTTGGACAGTTTATCAGATAAAGATCTCACATCTAAAATATATAAAGAGCTTTACCAAATCTATAAGAATACAATTCATTTTTCACTTTCACTTGAACTGGTCAATGGGATGGGATAAGAGAGAAATTGTCATCGTTATACATTCAAATCAATAGGTAGAAGCAGTAGAGAATATGAAAAGGAGAAAGGGGGTGGAATGGCAATGCTAGTAGGTTCAGGCAGGATTAGATAAGCAAAACATACCCTAAACTTATATTGGGAATCATGAAAAGTGGTGAAATGAATTAACCCATAAAACAGAAGAGGATAAATAAAGGAATTAGAAAGTATAATCCAACAATGTTTTTAATGTACTTAAAACACAAAGATTTACACAGAGATTAAAATAAAACACCTGTACTAATGCTATTATATTTCAGCTGAAGTCAAGAAAGTCACTGCAGTACCATTATCTCAGGTAGGGAAATAGCATAAATAACTTAAAACATAAAAATAGATAACATATTTTGCTGAAAAGTACCATAGAAAATGAAGAAATTTCAACACTTGACATATATGCTTTGAATGTCATAGCATCAAAATATTTAAAGGAAGAGTTAAATGAATTATAGGGATAAATGGATCAAACTATAATATAGAGAAACTTCAATATACCATTTTCAGACTCAAATTTATAAAAAACAGAAAAGAAGGAAGTTAAGGATTGGAATAGAATTTTAGAGAAAAACTATTTCTGATGGATTCCTGGGAATTATTAAATGGGAATAGAAAGCAGTACACACACACACACACACACACACACACATGCATACATATATATATTTAAATCTGAGAATGGCACCTTTACAAAAGTTGACCATTTTTAGGGTATCAAAACATAAAAATGTAAAATGCAAAAATATTAAATATGTATATACTGACAAAAATGCAATAAAAAGTTATCATTGAAGAAAGGATTACAAATCAATTGATTGGAGAATAAATAACTTAATCCTAAATTATTGATGGGTTCAATAACAAAGGAGGAAAACTATATAATTTATTAAGGATAATCAAATCAATGAAGCAATGTAACAAAATTTTAGAGATGAAGCCAAAATAGTCTTTATTTTGAAATTTATATATCTAAGCACTTTCATATATAAAGGGATAAATAATATGTCAATGAATCAATCATGGAACTAAAAGAGTATTTTAGAAAACAAATTTAAATACTTTGATTAAATGCTAAGATATGAATTGTGAAAAATAATAAAATGAAAAATGAAAAAATAAAGAAATGAAATAAATTAAATTAAATTAATATACAAACTTAGAAACTGATTTTAGGAGTCCAGAGGAAAGGGAAATATAGTAAATAAACCATTAGCTAATTGAGTAAAAGAAAGAGGAAAAACAGAATACTAGTATTAAAGTTGGAAAAGGAGAATTCACAACAAATGAAGAAATACATGATATCATTGGAAAACGTATTTGTTCAACCATATGTCAATAAAACTGATGATAAAATAAAAAAATAAAAAATGAATATTTACAAATATCTAAAACATCCACATTACCAAAAAAACAAACAAACAACAACAACAACAACAACAACAAACAATCAATCAATCAGTAAACATTTAAGCTCCTATTACGTGTCCAGGGACTGGGCAGTTAGATGGTGCACTGGATACAGAGCCAGACTTAGAGTTAGGGAGACCAGAGTTCAAATCAGGCCTCAGGCACTTACCAGTTGTCATGGCACCTGTATACCTATCTAGATATCTAATTATAATTAGACCCTGGGCAAATCATTTAATCCCGTTTGCCTCAGTTTCCTTATCTGTAAGAGGAACTAGAGAAGGAAATGGCAAACCACTCCAGTATCTTTGTAAAAAAAAAATGGGGTCATGCATGGTCAGACATGAATGGAATGATCAAACAATAATGTACAGGGTACTGTGTTAAATGCTAGGGATATAAAGAGGTCAAAGACAGTTCCTAGCCTAAAAGAGCTTATAATACAATGATGGAGATAATATGCCAACAGATATATTCAAGATAAGCTATATATAGGATAATAAGGAAATAATGTTTTTAAAAAGAGGGAGGGAATTAAGGGTAATTAGGGATTGCTTCTTGTAGAAGGTGAGATTTTAGTTGGGACTAAAAGAAGCCAGAGAGTTTAGTAGTTAAGCAGAGGAGGGAGAGCCTTTCAAACCCAAGGGACAGCCAGATAAAATTTCTGAAGCCTAGAGAAAGAGCCTAGTATCTTGTCTGTAGAACAGCCGAGAGGTCAGTGTCATTGGATTGAAGAATGAATTCCAAGGAGTAAGTTGTGAGGAGATTAGGTTGTGATGGTTTCTAATTATCAAACAGAGTATTTTGTATTTGGTCCTAGAGGCAATAGGAAGCCACTGGAGTGTATTGAGTAGTGTGGTGACATGGTTGGACCTGTGTTTTAGGAAAATCACCTTAGTAGCTGAATGGAGAATAGCTTCAAGTGGGGAGAGACTTAAGGCAGACAGACCACCAGCAGGCTATTGCAGTAATCAAGATTTGAGGTGATGAGGGCCTGCAATAGAATGGTGGCAGTGTTAAAGGAGAAAAACTAGTATATTCAAGAGCTATTGCAAAGGTGAAGTCATCAGGCCTTGGCCACAGCTCAAAGTTTTCATGAATCCAAATAATAATCAAAAATTCAATGAGAAATTAAAATAAGTAAATTCTACACAAGAATTGTACAAGAGATCAGCCAAAATCACCAAGGCAGTTGGAAAATGGGACAGCCAGGAAAGCAAAGCTCACGCAAGGTTGCTTCCCAGATACTAGCACCTCTGAGAAAATCCAAGAATACTCAGAAAGCCCCGGAATGGAAAGTGTAGAAGAGCATCAGTGGTATCACGCTAAGTGGTACAGTGGATAGAGTTCTAGGCCTGGATCTAGGAAGATGTAAGAGTTCAAATCCATCCTCAAATACTTTCTTTCTGGGTGACCTTCATTCAACTTCTAACTGTTAGCTCAACTGTAAATTAAGGATCATAGTAACTTTTCTCACAAGGTTGTGATGAAGATCAAATGAGAAAATATTTGTAAAACATTTAGTACAGTGTGTGGTATATAGTAGGTAATTAATAAATATTTGTTGTCTTGTAATTTCAATCCCTGTTCAGATCTAGATATCCCAAGACTAGGGTCTTCCAGATACCTAGCACCCTCTCTTGAGAAACCAGGGAAAACCCTGTGGATTCAACACTCTAAAATTGAAAGATTCAGTAGGGTCTAATCCTAAGCAGTGGAAAGCAGTACACAGGTGAACCAGTCATGCAAAATATGGCTGACTACTCCAGCAAAAATCACATCTTTTGATGTAGATGTAGATGTAGAGGCAGACACAGACATAGACATAGATATAAACAAGACTCCCAAATCTTGAGGGACAGAAGGATCACCCAGATTCACCAGACCAGACTCTGTCTTTAAGGAAAATAAATGTACAAAAGTCAACAAAGCAATGCCTGTTCTATTAGAGGAGATAAAAGGGGATACTGAACCAATTGTCTGTAGTACTTTACTTTGGATTTCCAAAGAAACTATGAGTTGTAAATATAATTAATTGCACATCCTGTGTTATTTGACAACATTTCATAGGAAAACCAATAAAGTATGTGGCTGAGTGCAAAAAAAAAAATATCAACACACAGATAAGTCATTGGCTTTTTTCTAGGTTTATATTGCTGTTTCTTACATTATGAAACAGAGAAACAGGAAATATTAGGGTTGGGAAATGAAAAATTGCATGCAAAGAGGCTATCAACTTGGGGGAGAGAATGGGATAAGACATGGATTCTGTTATATAAAAAGAACCTTAGAACTTGACAAGTGGTCTACAAATAGGATTATGGTGTTCACTGAAATTGGATATTTAAATCTTAACTAAAATTATTATTATTGATTGACTCAACCTAAATCAAATGGAGTGGAGACTTAAACAATTATTATGATAGCTCATTCAGGATAGAATTATGTTTCTTGGCATTCTGGTGAATTTCAGCTTTGTGTGCAAGTTTTATGTACAAATCAAACTTTGGCTCTTTCTAAATAGGCTGAATGAAAGCATTCCAAATATTTTAGGTCCCAGGAACACAAAATTTAGGAAAAGAACATATTTTCATTCTCAGTTATGAGATCGGTTTTCTAAATTGACCATGGAAAGGTAAGAAAATAAGCATTCATTTTAAGATAATAAGAACTTACTATATACTGAACACTGTGCTATGTGTGCTAAGCCAAAGAAAGATAGATGATGTCCAAGAGTTTACATTCTAAAGGGGGAAGATGATATATAAAAGAGAGCTGAAGAGTGATGTTAACATCCTAAATGTCAGAAACAAAGACTAGATGGGAGTAAAGTTTGGCCAGCTTAGACCTCTCCCCAAATGGAGGCCCAGGGAGGAACTCACCAATGCTAAAAAGGGCTAGCATGACAAAAAAAAAAGTTCCAGAGTGAAGAGACATTAAGGGCTGCAGGAATTTACTTTGTGAGACTGCAACTGAGGCTTGGTGGCCAAGTCCAGAAAGTCTGAATCAGAGTCATGTGAGGAAAATCATCATTGATAAAACATAGTATTTATTGCTTGACTTGATAGCCATGGTCTTCATTCTTCTTATTAAGATGCAAAACTATTGTGATATTTCTTTTTCAGGGAGTCAAACTCTGGTTGACATAGCTACAATTGTAGATAGGTAGATAGGTAGTTACATAGATAGACATATAGATATATACACACATATGTACATATATGTATATAAGTTTTTCTATGTAGCTTTTAACATTGTCACAATTTCAAATCTTTTTCATACTCCTTGAAAAACTGAAAATATAGAATGTTACATTTAATATCTTTAACCTTGTTTAACCAACATGGAACAAAAATTTAGGCAGAGAAGTGAGATAACTTACAAAGGCATAAAAATAATACATTGAAAGAGGTATTTTAATTCAATCCCCATAAATCCATTGTTAGTGCTTCCTTTCACTATACAATTTCCAATAAATTTATATGTAATTACAATTATATATGTATACATACATACATGCATTTGGACAATTAGATTTCATGAGCTCTAATCTCTTCATCTCCAAAATTGCTTTGCCTTGTTTGCATTATTTATTTCACCAAGATGACATATGGAAAATACTTTGCAAATCTTTAAGAGATATGGAAAAATAGAAGTTATTTTTATTGTTAATGATTGTATCCTTTTTTCCTAACACATATCAAATGAATCATTTGCAATTTATTTTCTTTTTTCACTTAGGTGAGTGTAAATAATATGTTTTTACAACAAAATTAAGATTACTTGATATAGGAGTTAAAGGGCGCACCATAATCCATATAAAATAGACCTCTACTTCTTTATCAACATTTATGTTGTAATTTGTAATCAGAGTCAAAGATAGTCCCTTTTAAAAGGCAGAGATTCTGCTCACTTAGCCTTGTGGCATTTGTACAAGTACCAGATATAGTCATTTACATAATGTGCAAAAAACCCCATAAGATTGTAGATGGCAACATTTAACCTCTGCTTTTGTTGATATTCCCACATTGTAGTCAACTGGTTGAGGTTTTTAATTTCTTTTTGATATTTGTGTGTTTGTTTTCTTTTGTTGCTAGGAGAATAAAGAGCAAGAATGAATTTCTGTGCTCTGGCAGTGCGTCGTAAAGTGTTTGTATTTTAAATGACATGTTTAACCAGTGTCAGAAATCAATAAAGAAAACATTGTGCAATATATGACGTGGTAGTGGGAATTGAGTTGCTTATTCAAATATATTTTTTATTTTGTTCAATTTTTAAAAAATAGTATGTTAGGCATAGCAAGCTAAACAATTATACAAATGTTATATTAAATTTATAGATTAGTCTCTATATAATAAAAATAGTAAGTGAATAGAAACAGTGCATGAGAAAAAACATAATTTTTAAATTGAGAGAAATAGTAACTTTTGATGGATACACATACCCACACATTCCATCTTGAGCTGCAAAGTATGTTTCCTAAAGTGATATTTACATATTCATCATTTCTGGAATTGGAACCACTATGTATAAATATAGTTTACTTAGTAATTATCCATTGCTGATGAAAATTTCAACACGAGTATGAACTTTTGAAATCTGATTATATTTTGAAACTTGAAAACCAATAATACAACTTATCATTCTTATTAGAGGCAATATGAGTTTAATGACCTATTTGAAAGTAACCTCTAATGAAACAGATATGTATGTATACGTGAATGTGCATATATGCATATGTATATGATAATTTTGATTAAGAGGAAATATCATTAAAGGTCAATCAATTACAAAAGTTAAAAATGAGCTGATAAAAACAGCAAATATATGTATATATTTATAAATGTGCTATATGGATGCATGTATGTATATGTATACATACATGTATGGATGCATATGTATTATTGTTAGCAGCTATCAGTTATCAACTAATTTTTGATTCTTTAAAAGAGATGCATTACTTGACTCAGAAGGAGCTACTTTAAGAAAAGTGCTTTGTTAAGTATTGAAATATGTCATCAATATAAGTGGCTTTTATGGAATTATTACCAAGCAGAAAAGATGCTGAATATGAACTTGGTGATAAAATTTCATCCAAGAACCAACATTAGTAAGATCAAAGAGGTCCATTGCCAAAATTCTTGTCTGCTACATGAGGCATCTTTTGGGGTATGTTAGTTCATGAAACCAGATACTAAGATCTTGTGCAATGGCAATTTTATACCAGTACATGTGGTATTCATACTAATGAAATCATAAATATCTGAAAGTGTTAAAACATTGAATATTTCATTTTTTCAAGTTTTTGTCAACTTTTTTAGAGTTTCAAGTAGTGATATTTAACCCAAGTATTTAATGAACAAACCCATGTTCAGTTTATTAGTATATTATTTATTTCTATAATCTTTGTGTCAGAGATGGCATCAGTTGGCTACCCTACTGGGTAATCCAACATGCTAGTACTTGCTAATATACTGGTTAAAATGTATCAGCATACACATAAACTTTCAACACAAAATATCAGGCAATATTCCCAATGAATAGTTATCAATTTATGTTGGAAAACTGTGTTGTTAATTACAAAATATTTCATGGTAAATGATTGTAATGAAATATTGTTGTGCTGTAAGAAAGGATGTAAATCATATAGAGAAATGTGAATATATTATGTTTACATGCATATAATATTATCCAGTGGGAAAAATCAGCAGAACTACAAAAAAATATTGAAAATTACTATAGCAATGAAAACAGAAAGAATGCCAAGAAAAAAAATAAAACTGAATGTTATGAAGTTATAATGGTTATTTGGCTCCCAAAAAGATATCTGAGAAGACACTATTCTTGCTTCTTTGCAGAAGGAAAAGATTGAGGATTTAACATATTAAATGTAATGACAGTTTTTCTAGATGTTTAGTTTTTCCTAAATTGCTTCTCTGACCCATCACCTCTCCTTTTTATTATTTGTTATAAGAAAATGTTGTCTGAGAGAGAAAGAGGGGAAGATACATTGGGAAACATAGATGATATAGAAACAAAAGTTATCAATAAAATTTATCTAAAAATAATAGCCCTTCTCTCCAAATAATAAATAGATAGATAAATTGGTAGATAGTTAATTATAGGTAAAACTATAGTATTTGATATCCTCAAGGAATTTTGTTTAATATTCAGCTTTCCCTTTCCAGATTTTTGTATTTTGTATTAGAAAATATCAATGAATATTTGGGTAAGAACACATAGTACAGTTTGGTTTGGCCATGTAGAAGAGCAGGGAAAAGAGATAAGACCAAAAAGATAGATGAGTCTCATACATCTATCTGGGTAGGGGAGCCAAGTATTTTCTGGTCCAATGCCTCCCCATGTCTTCAAAATGTATTCAAGTACTCCAAATACTCCAGATTTTACTGGAAAAAAATTTATAACTTTCATAATTATACATACACACACATATGAACATTTATGTGATGCTTCTCTGGAACAAAGTATTTTCCATAATTCTTGCTATTTAAACCTCACAACAAAATTTTTACATAAGTAGCAATATATAATCATTATGATCCATTTTGCGGATATAGAATTGAAAACTCTGAGAAATTAAATGATTTGTCCGTGCTAACTTAGTCAGCAAGTATCAGAAAGTTTTATGAGTATCTAGGTCTGTACAGACTCTAAATCCAGTTCTTTCTACTATACAAAAGTGCCTCTTTTCTTATTAGAGTTAAAAGAAACCTTAACACGTAGGCTTAGAAAGAGGATATGGGAACAAGGTTTTAAAAAGAACATTTGGCTATTGCCAATTGGGATGGAAACTATAGACAAACTACAATAAAAAGTATATTTTTTATTTTATTTTTTGTGGAATTTACAGGGGAAAACTGTAGTCTCTCCTATATTAGTTTTGTTTTTGTTTTTGTTTTTTTTTCCTCTTTCCAAAAGTTATGATAAGGAAGTAGCCTTCTCAACCTCAATGGCAGGGCACAGGGGGGCCCAAAGATGCAAAAAGCATGATTCTACAGACATTTTTTTAATTAATTTATTTTTAGTTTTCAACATTCACTTTCATACAATTTTGAGTTTTAAATTTTCTCTCCTTCCTCCTCCTCCTTCACCCCAAGATGGCATGCAACCTGATATAGACTAAGATTTCAAAGCACATTGTAGAAGAGATCTAACAAACACTTGCCACTGCTTTGTGAAGCAGGCAGGGGATAAATATTAGTCTTTCAAGCCTAAGCTTGAAAATAAAAATAGCAAAATATCAAACAGAATGTTTAAGTCCCCCACTAAAACATATCTAACCTCATCCTTACCATCTTAGCCTAGTTGTACTCCCGCAGATGTCAGAGAAGCTGAAGCATAATCTCTCAGGACCATGTTTGAAGTAATTCATGTGCGACAAAACAGATTATAAAAAACTTCTTTGGAAGAGAAAATAGAATCCATATCCAAAAAGAGATGGAGCGAAGTGTGAATGGTATTGAGCAGTAATCACTAGAAAGCTGAGATAGTGGCAAAAACTTTAACTCAAACTACAGAACAGAATAATTTTCATCATACACAGGGAAAAACATCATTCCTGAAAGCAAGAAAGAGACATGAGGGAACCAGATAAGATCCTGAAATGTAAGAGTTATAGGAGCTCCCTCAGGAGTGGAATTGTCTGGCTCTCCTATATTAATAGAATAGATGATTCCTGGATTGCTGAATTCAAATATGAAAGATTGCCCTTCATAGAGAGAAAATGATATATCATTTCCATATAAAGATAAGATAAGACTGACACAAGGATTGCTTCTTAAGTTGGCATTTGTTTCTGAGGTTTTAGCTAGGGGCCTCTGAATGAATTTTGCCTGAGAAAAGAAGGCATTCAGTCTCTTTAAGTCAATCACTTAATTGATCAATTAATCAGTTAAGAATAATTCATTAAGTGCTTACTATATTTCAGGCACCATGCAAGCTGTTGTGAATAAAAATACTATAATAAAACAAACTCTACTTACAATGAGCTTTCATTATAATGGGGAGATAATAAGTACATATAAAATCTGCAAAAACATATGTGTATAAGTTGTTGATATGCATTCATTTATGCATGTACATATGTATCTATGTGTATATATAAATGTTATATTTATATCTGTATTGATCAAGTCATCAAACATCTCATGTGCCATGCACTATTCTAATCATCCACACATATGTACATATATCTGTATATAAATATGCATGTAGGTATAGAAATGCATGTATATATTTTAGGCCTATAGTATATGCATACACATAAACACACACATAACTTTATGGGTAGTAAGTAATATACATACATTTGATTTTGTGTAGAGAGAGATAATCAAATACTTATGTACTTCAAAACATGTTGCTAAATAGGGCTATTTGTATAAGCATTTTTACCTGTACATACATGTACATACATGCACATGTACCAAATTCTGTTTGCCTAGATCAAGGATTCTGATGTCCCCACTCATGAAGCTGACTTAGAATAACTGAAGGATATGTATACTTTAAGAAATGCTGGACACACCGTTATGTTCAGGATAAAGAAATGTTACTTGAGTGTCCAAGTTCTTGCCTAGTGTCTAATAATTGAAAACTGAAGTACAATTGAAGTATCTGGCCCCATCCCTGATTAATTCAGGAGTAGTACACTGGGAAAGCACATCTTTGCATTTAGTAAATAAATATTATGTATTTATGGAGAAGGAAGGAAAGAAGGAAGGAAGGAAGGAAGGGAGTGAGGGAGGGAGGAAGGAAAATTTGCATAGTTGAAAGGTGACTAATCATAGACTGAAGTGTTCATGACCTTGCACACAAATTGCCAGTGATTTTGGTTCTCTTGGAGATGTTTCAAGAGGAAGCATTACATTCCCTGAACTGATCTCTCATTGAACGAGCTCTAAGCTCTGAAAGAAAATGTGCAATCACCTGTAAGAGTCAGTGGAGAAGTAAGAGGCTTCCTCCACTAACATCTGAGATGTTCATAAAATGTTGCAGTAACTTGAATGGCTATAAGAGTACCCATCTAAGAGAATGTACTAGATCATAATAATAATCGTTATAGTATATATACATATATACACATATACATACATACATGTTTGTATATTTTATACATATACATACATATACATATATAAACATACATGCATATACATACATACAAACATATGTGTATGTATGAATGTCTTGTGTATTTATATACATATGTATATGTAATGAAGAATTTATATAAAAGGATTAAGCTTATGTAGAACAATAGCTAACATTTATATAGCTCTTACTTTGTGACAGGTTTTGTATTAAGTTCTGTACAGGGAAGTAGGTGTGATTATTATGCTGATTTGATAGATGAGGGAACTGAAGCAACTCAGTGACATTCCCATAATCACACAGACAATAAGTTTCTGAGTCTGGATTTTTAAATCAAGTCTTCTTATTGTGGGCCCAGCACTCTCCTCACCGGGCTGTTAAAATACCACAATAGCAGGGAGCTGCCATATATTCACAAAATCATAATAATATTATAGATTTAGAGATGGAAGAAACTAAGTGTTCATGAACACTGGAGAATATGATTCAGTACAAATTGCTCAAGTTGGCAAAATACTTGTTTCAAAATACTCTTCTATCACTTATTAAAATTCTGTCCTTGTTCAAGTAATCCTGCATCTAAGGTTCTTCATCTCATAAAAAAAATAAAATAAAATAAAAAAGAGGAGAGAGAGAAGGGTCAGACTACGTAACCTACAAGGTATCTTCCAGCTTTAAATCTATGATATTTAGGCCCTAATTTTACACATGATGAAAATGAGACCTAGAATAAAGTCTAATTTGACCACAGGTAATGTCAGTCATAATTTGAATCCAGGCCATCTTGTCCCATATCTGCTAGTATATACTTTTCAAAGACTAACTTCTGAAGAGATTTAAAAGTCAAGTCAAGGATTTTGTATTATTATATATTATATATTTCTTTTAGTCCATAAACTAACACTGAGGAAGATTCAGAAATGTGGGGATACCATGGCCATAATTTAGTAAAGAATATATGTTTGTCATTTTTTTCTTATATTTTGCTACAGAATTGTTTTGAGGAATGTGTTTTGTAAACTTTAAAAGAATATATAAATATAATGTGTTAGTATTATTAATAATGATACATTTTCCTTCTGCTACATTGTGATAAGGTTATTTGGAGGTTGGGGAGTTGGTTCATGCCTACTGAGCTGTCCAGTGAAGAGAAGTCTTCAGGCTATGAAGGGAGGTTAAAGACAAAACAAACATCACATTCATAAAACCACCAAATCTGATAACATGTGTATACATATATGTGTAAAGATATGCATATATATAAGTATACACGCATATATACACACACACACATGTATATATATATACACACATTGTTATAAATATGTATGCCTATATATTGTTGATCTGATGTCTGATTGTGATGTGAGAGTGAATCTAGGTTCTGCAAATTTGTAACAGTGAAATCTAAGTTCTAGCAGGTCCTTCCAAGGTGAAAAGTCTTCATGTAGAGGCCCAGTGGCAGATATGTCTGCCATCAAATAAACATGCTCTTCCAAGTAGTCTTATAGGAAAGCTTTGCTCACAAGAAAATTAATATTTTTATCACATCAGTTGCTGAACTGTTTACTCAAGTGTTGCAGGCCTGATAATGTAACTGAAAGCCAATCAATCAGCAAGCATTTATTAAGCAATTACTATGGGATTTAACTATGTAGATACACAAATACATTGCATATATACATATTAATGTACATATGCATATGTATGCATAGTTAATGATACAATAATCCTCAAATAATTTTCTTACCAGATTTGAGAATTCGTCTTTGTATGAACTCCCCATGGAGAAACTTAAGCCACTGATGTAGATTGGTATTTGCTGTTCAATTTATAGGCTGAGAAATTTGCCTGGACCATATGTTAAGACCAAGATCACACAGTCAGTCTGTATCAGATGTAAGACATGAACTTAGTAGGTCTTTATTTTCAGGTCAGCTCTCTGTCTACCATGACATTTTTCCTTTTCACTAATAAAGTAAGAACCTGGAAATCATGTCAAATTCAATGCAAACATTAGTCAAATCAAGAAGCATTTTTTAAGAGCCTGCTATGTGCTAGGCACTGTGCTAAGTGCTGGGGATATAAGGAAAGCAAAAAAAAAAAAAATCTCTGATGTCAAAAGCTCACAACCTAATAGGAAAGACAAAATGCAAGCAATTAAACATAAACACACATATACATGACAAATTGCAGGTAATCTCAGAAGGAAGTCACTTTCATTAAGGGGGATATGCAAAGATTTCTTGCAGAAAATGGGACTTTAGTTAATGCTTCAAGGAAATCATGAATCTTGAACTATGGCTAAAACTTGGCTAAAACTGAACTGTTATAAATCTTAAAAAGCCCTCCCCTCTTTCAAATATCCCTTCTAGAGTGAAGGGAACCATCATCCTCAGAATCATGTCAGCTCACAACCCAGGTGGCTCCCTCAACTCCTCACTTTCTCTCATATTGTCCCCCAGATCCAGTCTGTTGCCAAAGCCTGTGGTTTTCTCCCTGTTTCAATTCTCCCTCTACTGTAATCCATCTTCAACTAAGCTATGAAAGTAATCTTTCTAAAGTTCAAATTTGACCACATCACCTTTCCCCTTTTCCTATCCAATAAACTCTGGTGTGCTCCTATCAGAGGATGAAATACACAATACTTGGCTTGGCTTTTAAATCTCTTCAGAAGCTGGTCTCCGCCTGCCTTTCCAGTCTTCTTAGGCTTTTTATCACCTCCATGTACTCTCTAATAGAGTGACACTGAAATCCTTTCTTTTCCTTGCACAGGATACTCCATCTCTTAACTCCAGGTATTTTCTCTGTCTGATATCTGCCTGAAGTGTTCTTCTTCTTCTTCATCTCTACCTCCTGGATTCATGATTTCCTTGAAACATTAACTAAAGTCCCATTTTCTGCAAGAAATCTTTGCCTATCCCCATTAATGAAAGTGACTTCCTTCTGAGATTATTGGCAATTTGTCATGTATATGTGTGTTTATGTTTAATTGCTTGCATTTTGCCTTTCCTATTAGGTTGTGAGCTTTTGACATCAGAGATTTTTTTTTGCTTTCCTTATATCCCCAGCACTTAGCACAGTGCCTAGTACATAGCAGGCTCTTAAAAAATGCTTCTTGATTTGACTAATAGAGCATTACTATTTCTCCTGTGTTTAAAGTTGATAAAAATGGTACAGTGATAATTTGTATTGTGAAATAATTTAATTATTAATTTAATTCAAGAAATTTAATAAATATCTGCAATACAAAGAGCATTTCACTAAGTTTTAAGGGAATATAGTTTATAAAAGATATAATCAAGCTGTCATGGTGTAGTTTTATTATCTGGTAGGGAGCAAGGCAAATAAGCAATCATCATGTAAAATGATGCAAAATAAGTTATTCAAAAAGTGAGGATTGTAAAATGGGAAAAGGATATTACTAGAAGATCATAACAGTCCTTCTGTTGGAAGATACATTGCAATTGGGTTTTAAATTAAACAGTGAAAATTTTAATTTAAAACATATAAACAGTGAAAATTCAGTCCTTGATCTCCTTTACATGACCCCCTCCAATAGTACAGATAATAAATCATATATATCTTCTTAGCCTTGTATGTGTATCAATGAATGGCCCTTCTAATATGCACCTTCAGATTTCTTTATATGGGAGGTGGAACCAAGATGGCAGATTAAAGGCAGGGGTTTGCTTGAGCTCTCTCCCAAACCCTCCCAAATATCTTCAATTAATGACTCTAAACAAACTCCGTAGTGGCAGAATCCACAAAAAGATGGAGTGAAATAATTTTCCAGCCCAAGACAATTTAGGAAGTCAGCGGGAAAGGTCTGTTGCAGCAGGAAAGGTCTGTTGCACCAGGGTGAGAGAGGAGTGCAACAGAGCTCAGGTTGTGCCAGCACAGATTCAGCTCCAGCAAACAAGGAGCAGGCCTCTGGGCAACTCTATTTGTGGCAGCAGTGGTGGTTTCTAGATCTCTCAATATGCAGATGGCAAGGGTATTGGACAATGGGTCAGGAGATTTACAGGGGTCCCTTTGCTGGCACTAGAGCCAAGACTCTGTTGTATTGTCTATACTTAGATCTAGGTCACAGTCCTGGGTCTTAGTCCCAGTGTGAAGAGAAGCACTAGCACAGCAGAGCTTGCAGCCACAGAGAAACAGGGACCCTGGGCACATTTCCATGGTTGAAAAGAGTGCTTATAGTTGCTCACAAACAAATACACAGTATAGGAGAGTAGTAAACTCACCTCTCCTCAAATCATAATAGCCTGGAAGAGGCAAAAACTTAGAAGTTCCAGAGTTACTTCTAAAAACATCTGCACAAAAAAAAAGATGCTTGGAATAATGCTCCCTCCACTTGGGAAGGAGAGGCTCATTTTACATAGAAACAAAAGTCAAGGAACAGGCTGGAAGGTGAGCAAACAACAGAAAAATAAATTCTGACCTTAGAAAGTTATATAGTGACAAGAAAAGTAAAAACACACACTCAGAGGAAGATAATAAAGTCAAAATTCCTGCATCCAAAGCCTCAAAAAAATATGAATTGGTTTCAGGTCATGGAAGAGCTGAAAATTATTTTCAAAAACAAGTAAGGCAGGTAGAGGAAAAATTGGGAAGAAAAATGAGAGTGATGCAAGAAAATTGTGAAAAAAGAGTCAACAGCTTGGTAAAGGAGTCACAAAAAATACTGAAGAAAACAACCTTAAAAAAAAAACAGAATAAACCAAATGGTCAAAGAGGCCCAAAAATCCAATGAAGAGAAGAAGGCCTTGAGAAACAGAATTGGCAAAACTGAAAAAAGATAAACAAAAAATCACTGAAGATAAGAACTCCTTTAAAAGTAGAATTGTCCAAATGAAAAAGGAGGTACAAAAACTCACCAATGAAAATAATTCCTTAAAAATATTAGAATTGGGCAAGTGGAGGCTAATGACTTTATGAGATATTAAGAAACAATCAAACAAAATAAAAACAATGAAAAAATAGGGGAAAAAAAGTGAAATATCTCATTCAAAAAGCAAGTGACCTGGATAATAGATCCAGGAGAGATACTTAAGAATTATTGGACTACCTGAAAGTCATTATTAGAAAAAGAGTCTAGACATCATCTTTTAAAAAATTATCAAAAAACACCCCTCTAATATTCTAGAACTAGATAGTAAAATAGACATTGAAAGAATCCAACAATCACTTCCTGAAATAGATCCCAAAATGAAAATTCTCAGGGATATTATAGCCAAATTTTAGACTTCTCAGATCAAAGAGAAAATACTTCAAACAGCCAAAAAAGAAACAATTTTGGAGCCATAGTCAGGATAACACAAGATTTAGAAGCTTCTACAAATAAAAGACCAAAGGACTTGGAATATGGTATTACAGAGGGCAAAAGAGCTAGTACTACAACAAAGAAACTGAGTATAATCTTCCAGGGGAAAAATGGATGGTCAATGAAAACAGATGACTTTCAAGCATTCCTGATGAAAAGAACAGAGCTGAATAGAAAATTTGATTTTCAAATACAAGATGTAAAAGAAGCATAAAAAAAAGGAATCAGGAAAGAGAAATCATAAAGGATTCGATAATGTTAAACTTTACATTCTTACATGGAAAAATTTTATTTATAACTCATAAAAGCTTCCCATTCTTAGAGCAGTTAGAAGGAGCATAAATAGCCAAAAAGATATGTGAGTTGAATGTGATGTTATGATTATATTAAAAAAAATAAAATTGAAGAATGAGAAAGAAGAAAGCACAGGGATAAGGGAAAAGCAAGAGGTATAATGGGATAAATTATATGACATGAAAGTGGCCAGAAAGAGATTTTACTGTGGAAGGGAAAGTGGGGGATCTTACTCTCATCAGAATTGGCTCAAAGAAAGAATAATATACACACTCATTTGGGTGTAGAAATACATCTTATCATGCAGGAAAGCAGGAAGGAAAGTGGGTAAGAGAAGGGGAATGCTGATAGAAGGGAAGGCAGTTTGGGGGAGATTATTGTTGTTGACATTGTTGTTTGTCAAATCAGAAGTAAAACACTTTTGAGAATGGACAGGATAAAAGGAAAGAGAGAATATATATGGGGAAATAGGATGGAGGGAAATACACAGTTGGTAATCATTAATGTAAAAAAAAATTATAGTGAGCTTCTCTGATAACAACTTTATTTATAGAAAGAAAAGGCATTACTCAATTGATAAATGATCATAGGATATGAACAGGAAGTTTTCAGACAAAATAATCAAAGCTACCTATAGTCATATGAAAAAAATGCTCTAAATCACTATTGATGAGAGAAATGTAAATTAAAACAACTCTGAGCTACTACTTGACACCTCTCAGGTTGGCTTATATAACAGAAAAGGAAAGGAAAATGACAAATGTTGGAAGTGATGTGGGAAAATTAAAACACTAATGTACTATTGGTGAAGTTGTATACCATTCTGGAGAGCAATTTGGAACTATACCTAACAGGTTAAAAACCATGCACACTCTTTGAACAAGCAATACCCCTATAAGGTCTGTATCCCAAAGAGAAAAACAAAATAGGAAAAGGACCTATGTGTACAAAAATGTAGCAGCTCTTTCAGTTGTTGCAAAGAATTGGAAATTGAGTGGATATCCATCAATTGGGGAATGGTTGAACAAGCTGTTGTATATAATTGTGATGAAATACTATTGTGCTTTAAGAAATGATGAGCAGGATACTCTCAGGAAAAAAATATAAATCATGAACTGATGAAAATTGAAATGAGCAGAACCAGGAGAACATTGTACACAGTAACAGCAATATTTTTTGATGATCTACTATGAATAACTTACATATTCTCAGCAATACAACTGTCCAAGACAATTCTCTTGGACTTATGATAAAAGGCACTGTCCATTTCCAAAGAACTGGTAGAGACTGACTGCAGATCAAAGATACTTTTTCTTTATTTTTCTTGTTGTTTTTTTTTTTGGTCTGTGTTTTCTTTCACAGAATGTCTAATATGGAAATGAGTTTTGCATGACTACACATTTATAACATATGTCAAATTGTTTACGTTCTTACTGAGGGGGGAAGAGGAGTTAGGGAGAGAATTAAGAACTCAAAATTTGAAAAAAATGTTACAGCTATTTTAAATGTAATTGGGGAAAATAAAATATTAAATGAGATTAAAAAAACACACCACCAAAGTATTAAATAAAAAAGAATACTTTTATATATGGATCAAATAAAGCATTTTAATTTACAAGGCTTAAAATAAAAAGAAGAGAGAGATTTCTTTATATGAATGATTAGCAGTTGATCACAGGGTGATCTATTTTTTAATACCCCAGTCTCACTACATAACCTGCCTATATCCTTTTTCCAGTCATTCATTATTTCAGCCACATATTTCACCTCATTATTTTTTCTCCTGATACTTTTTTTGTTGATATATTGTGACCTATTTGTCTCTATTATATGTCTCTCCATTGTCCTTTGGATGACTACAACTTTAATTATTTATTATAAGAATAATTTTAACTATAGATAGAAGGTCCCTATGATTTAAATATACTTGGGTAATAATAATAACAATGATATCTATATAGCACTTTAATATGTGCATATTACTTTTCACATCTCATTTCATCTCATTTGATAAATCCCTGTATTTCTTTCTAGTTTTAAATTAAATAAAATTTAAAAGAAAAATTAGTTCCAAATTTTCTTCCTTCCCTCAATCATCTCACAATCATCGAGAATCCAAGAAATACTATACATACTATACATACGAAGTCATGGAAAATATTTAACATTACCCATGTTGCAAAAGCAAAAACAAACTAAAATAAAATTGAAAAAAAAACAACATTTCAATATGTTCTCAGAGTTCATCAGTTCTCTATCAGAAGGTAGATAGCATTTTTCATGAATCCATTGAATTAGAAGAGTTTAGTTTTTTGCAATTAATTGTTGTTACAATATTGTCTTTTCTGTGTACAGTATTCTCCTAATTCTGTTCATTTCACTTTGCATCAGCTTATACAGACCTTCCCACGTTTTACTGAAACCATCCCTTCATTTTTTTTAACAAGCAAAAGTATTCCATTGTGGATCTAAATAAATGGATTAACCTGATCTAATTAAGAAAATGTACTGGGAGAAAAGGAAAGGAGGAGGCAGGCAAAGGTAAATGATGTTCCAAGAAAAGTCACTAAAACCCATTACAATAGAAGGAAAGAAGGGAGGGAGATGACAATTGTTTGAACCTTACTCTCATCAGATTTGGCTCAAGGAGGGAATAACATAATCAATTACGTGTAGAAATCTAACTTGCCCTATAGGCAGTAGGAGGGAAAAGGGGAAAGAAAAGGGAGGGAGGATAGAAGGGGGGGAAGAAATAGTAAGGGCAAAGGGGAAGAAAAGGGAGAGGGCTAATAGAAGGGAGGGGGTACTAAGAGAGTTAGTGGCCAAAAGCAAAACATTAGTGAGGGGGGAAAGGAAGAAAGAAAAGCATAAAACAGAGGGGAAATAGGATGGAGAGAAAGACAGATAGTAATCATAACTGTGAATGTGAATGGGATGAACTCTCCCATAAAATGGAAGCAGATAACAGAATGGATTAAAAACTATAACCTTACAATATGTTGTTTACAGGAAACACATTTGAGACAGAGGGACACACAAAGGCTAAAGGTAAAAGGTTGCAACAGAATATATTATGCTTCAACTGAAGTAAAAAAATAAAAAAAAGCAGGAGTAGCAATCCTGATCTCAGACAAAGCAAAAGCAAAAATAGATCATATCAACATAGATGAAGAAGAAAACTACATCCTGCTAAAAGGCACCATAGACAATGAAGTAACATCATTAAGAAACATATATATGCACCAAATGGTATAGCACCCAAATTCTTAGAGGAGAAGTTCAGGGAGTTACAGAAAGAAATAGAGAGCAAAACTATACTAGTGGGAGACCTCAACCTCCCCCTCTCTGAGCTAGATAAATCTAACCACAAAATAAATAAGAAAGAAGTTAAGGAAGTGAATAGAATATTAGAAAAGTTAGATTTGGTAGACCTCTGGAGAAAACCAAATGAGGTTAGAAAGGAATATATCAGTGGTACATGTCACATAAACAAAAATTGACCACATACTAGAGCATAAAAACCTCATCCAATGCAGAAAGGCAGAAATATTAAATGCATCCTTTTTAGAACATAATGCAATAAAAATTTTATGTAACAAAGAGCCACAGAAAGATAGACTAAAAATAATTGAAAACTAAGTAATCTAATCCTAAAAAATGAATGGGTCAAACAACAAATCAAGGAAACAATCAATAACTTCATTCAAGAGAATGACAATAATGAGACAACATACCAAAACTTATGAGATGCAGTGAAAGCAGTTCTGGGGGAAATTTTATATCTCTAAATGCTTACATGAATAAAATAGAGAAAGAGGAGATCAATGAATTTGGAATACAACTTAAAAAAAACTAGAAAAAGAACAAATTAAAAGGCCTCAATTAAACACCAAATTGGAAATACTGAAAATCAAAGAAGAAATTAATGAAGTTGAAGTTAAGAAAACTATCAAACTAATAAATAAAACTGAGAGCTGGTTTCATGAAAAAAGATAGATAAACTTTTGGTTAATTTAATTTAAAAAAAAGAAAGAAGAAAATCAAATTAACAATATCAAAAATAAAAAGGGTGAATCCACCCCCAAGGAAGAGGAAATTAAAACAATAATTAGGAACTATTTTGCCCAACTGTATGACAATAAATTTGACAATCTTAGTGAAATGGATGAATATTTACAAAAAAAATATAAATTGCCCAGATAAATAGAAAAGGAAGTAAAATATTTAAATAATCTTGTCTCAGAAAATGAAATTGAACAAGCCATTGATGAACTCCCTAGGAAAAAATCTCCAGGGCTAGATGGATTTACAGGTGAATTCTATCAAACATTAAAAAAAAATTAATTCCAATATTATATAGGCTATTTGGGAAAAGAGGCTAAAAAGGAGTCTGACCAAATTTTTTCCATGATACAAATATGGTGCTGATACCTAAACCAGGAAGAGTCAAAATAGAAAAAGAAGATTATAGACCAATTTCCCTAATGAAAATAGATGCAAAAATTTTAAATAAAATATTAACAAATAGATTACAGCAAATTAAGAATAATAAGAATAATACACTATGATCAGGTAGGATTTATACCAGGATTGCAGGGTTGGTTCAATATTAGGAAAACTATCAGCACAATTGATCATATCAACACCAAAACTAACAGAAACCACATGATCATCTCAATAAAGGCAGAAAAAAAAACTTTTGACAAAATACAATACCCATTCCTATTCAAAACACTAGAGAGCATAGGAATAAATGGAGTCTTCCTCAAACTAATAAGTAGCATCTACCTAAAACCTTCAACAAGCATCATATGTAATGGGGACAAACTAGGAGCATTTCCTATAAGATTGGGGGTGAAACAAGGATGTCCATTATCAACACTGTTGTTCAATATCATACTGAAAACATTAGCTTTAGCAATAAGAGAAGAAAAAGAAATTGATGACATTAGAATAGGTAAAGAAGAAACAAAGCTATCACTCTTTGCATATGATACGAAGATATACTTAGAGAATCCTAGAGAATCAAGTGAAAAACTACTTGAAATAATAAACAACGTTAGCAAAGCTATAAAACAAACCCATATAAATCACTGGCATTTCTATATATTACCAACAAAGTCCAACAGCAAGAGATAGAAAGAAATTCCATTTAAAGTTATTGTAGACATTAGAAGATATTAAGGAGTCTACCTACCAAAACAAACCCAGGAACTATATGAACACAATTACAAAACACTTTTCACACAAATAAAGTTGCTCATGGGTATTTCAAGCTAATATAATAAAAATGACAATTCTACCTAAACTAATTTACTTATTCAGTGCCATAGCAATCAAACCACCAAAAATTATTTTATAGAGTTAGAAAAAATAATAACAAGATTCATTTGGAAGAACAAAAGGTCCAGAATATCAAGGGAACTGATGAAAAGAAATGCAGGAGAAAGTGGCCTAGCTGTTCTAGATCTTAAATTGTATTATAAAGCAGCAATCATCAAAGCTACTTGGTACTGGCTAAGAAATAGAGTGGTGGATCAGTGGAATAGGTTAGGTATGCAAGAAACAGTAGTCAATTACTATAGTAATCTACTATTCAATAAATCCAAAGACCCCAGCTTCTGGGATAAGAACTCACTATTTGACAAAAACTGCTGGGAAAACTGGAAAAGAGTATGGCAGAAACTAGGCATAAATCAAAATCTTACACCAATAAAGTCAAAATGGATTCATGATTTAGATGTAACAGCTGATACTGCAAGCAAACTGGGAGAGCAAGGAATAGTTTACCTATCAGATTTATGGAGAACAGAAGAATTCATGACCAAACAGGAGACAGAGAACATTATGAAAAGCATAAAGGATAACTTTGATTACATTAAATTGAAAGGTTTTTGCACAAACAAAGCCAATGCAACCAAGATTAGAAGAAAAGTAGAAAATTGGGAAATAATTTTTACAAGTAATGTCTCTGAAAAGGGCCTCATTTCTAAAATATATAGAGAATTAAATGAAATTTATAAGAATACAAGTCATTCCCAAATTGATAAATGGTCAAAAGATAAGAAGAGGCAGTTTTCAGATGAAGAAATCAAAGCCATCTATAGACATATGAAAATTGCTCTAAATCACTATTGATTAGAGAAATGCAAATCAAAACAACTCTGAGGTACCACATCACACCTATCAGATTGGCCAACATGACAAAACAGGAAAATGATAAATGTTGGAGAAGATGTGGGAAAATTGGAATACTAATGCATTGTTGGTGGAGTTGTGAAATGATCCAACCATTTTGGAGAACAATTTGAAACTATGCCCAAAGGGCTACAAAAATGTTCATACCTTTTGACCTAGCAATAGCACTTCCACGTTTGTATCCCAAAGAGATCATATAGATGGGAAAAGGACCCACATGTGCAAAAATATTTATAGCAGCTCTTTCTGTGATGGCAAAGGATTGGAAATTGAGAGAATGCCCATCAATTGGGAAATGGCTGAACAAGTTGTGGTATATGAATGTAATGCAATACTATTGTGCTATAAGAAATGATGAGCAAATGGACTTCAGAAAAACCTGGAAAGACTTGTATGGACTGATGGTGAGTGAACAGAACCAGGAGAACATTCTACACAGTAACATCCATGCTGTGCAATGACTTACTTTGATAGACAACTCTTTCAGCAATACAAGGATCTAAGACATCGCTAAAGGTCTCATAATGCAAAATGCTATTCACATCCAAAGAAAGAACTATGGAGTTTGAATGCAGATCAAAGCATACTATTTGCTCTTTGTTTCTTCTGTTTTGCTTTGTTTCCTCTTTCTGATGGTTCCTCCTATTGGTTCTAATTCTTCTTTACAACATCACTAATGTGAAAATATATTTAACAGGAATGTATATATGTAGCCTATATCATATATCGAGCCATTTTGGGGAGCAAGGGGGGAAGGGGGAGGGAGAAAAATTTGTAACTCAAAAGTTTATGGAAGTGATTGTTTATAAATCAAAATAAATTAATAAAAAAAGTGTTTCATTGTAATCATATACCACAAATTGTTCAACCATTTCCTATTGTTGGGCATCTCCTAAGTTTATCTTGAAACTACAAAAAGGGCTGCTATAAATATTTGTGTGTGTGTGTGTGTGTGTGTGTATGTGTATACATCCTTTTACTTTTTGTTTGAGCTCTTTGGGGTATAGATCCAGTAATGGTATTGCTGAGTCAAAGAGTATGCATAGCCATATAACCCTTTGGGCAAAATTCCAAATTATTCTGCAAAGTGATTGAATCAGTTCACAATTCCAACAACAATGCATTCATGTACCTATTTTTCCTTATCACCTACAACATTTGTCATTGTCCTTTTCTGTCATGTTAGCAAATCTTATGGCTATGAGGTGGTATGTCAGAGTTGTTTAATATGCTTTTCCCTTATCATTGATGATTTAGAGAATTTTTTTGCGTGTGATATGACCATTGATAGCTTTGGTTCCTTCTTCTAAAAGTAACATGATCATATTTTCAAACATTTATCAATTGGTGAATGACTCTTATTTTTTAATAAGATTTGCTCAATTTTCCATATATTTGGGGAACAAAATTTTTTTTCAGAAAAAAACTTGCCTATCCACTGATCTGACATTTTTTTCCTTATGCTCTCATAGTTTGTGTGTGACATTATCCTTTATGTATAAATCATTTGTCAATTTTCAGTTTATCTTGGTATAAAGTGTAAGATGTTATTCTTTGCCTTTTTTTTCTGGAAAACTGCTATCCATTTTTCCAAGCAGTTTTTTTGGTAAATATTGAGTTTTTGACCAACAGCTTGGATCTTTGGGTTTAACAAACACTAGGTTACTGTGGTCATTTACTTCTATATATTAAATGCCTAATTTATTTAATTGATAAACCACTTTATTTCTTACCCAATGCCAGAATGTTTTGACGATTATCATTTTGCAGTACAGTCTGAGATTTGATATTGCTGATATTCCTTTTCTTTTTTCTCATCAATTCCCTTTATATAATTTATGTTTTGCTCCTCAAGATGAATTGGATTATTATTTCTAGCTATATAAAATAATTATTTTGCAGTTAATTTAGTAGATATGAAATTGAATAAATAAATTAATTAAGGGGCAGAGCCAAGATGGTGGGGTAAAAGCAGACACTCAGCTGAGCTCTCTCCCAAATCCTCCAAATACTTTTAAAAAATGACTCTAAACAAATTCTAGAGCAGCAGAACCCACAAAAAGAAAGGTAAAACAAATTTCCAGTCCAAGACACCTTTAAAGGTCTACAGGAAAGATCTGTTGCACAAGGGAGTGAGAGAGGCACAGTCCAGTGCAGGCCATGCCAGTGCAGACCAGACCCCAGAAAACCTGGAGCAAGCTTTGGGGTGACTGAATCATTGACAGCAGTGGTTTCATGACCATTTAGCCCAGAGATGCTAAAGACAACTTAAAAAGTCAGCAAGAAAGGTCTGTTAGACCTAAGTGAGAGAGGAACACAGGACCACACAGGCTCAATCAGCACAGCCCCAGCCCCTATAAACGAGGAGTAGTCCCTGGGAATGACTGAATCAGCAGCAGCATCAGTGGCTTCCAGAGCTCTCAGCACTGGTAATGGGGTTGAACAGCTGGTCAGGGGGAGATTACAGGCCTCTCATTGCTAGCACTGAGGCAGGACTTTGTTGCTTTGCCTTTATTTGGATCTAGGTCACAGTCCCGGATGGCATTCCCAGGGCAGAGGAGAAGCACTAGCATAACAGAGATAGAAACCGCAATAGAGAGGGGAACCTCATCACAGTTCCAGAGCAGAAAAGAGTGCTTTTGGTCACTCACAAACCAGACCACAGGCCAGGAGAGGAGTAAACACCTCTCCTTAGATCATATCACCTTGGAAGGAATGAAAAGTTACAGGTCCCTAGAAGTATCTCTGAAAATGGCTGCACAAAACACTTGAAGATTTGGACAGTATACTCTCCATACTGGAAGCAGAGCCCTACTTTAACAAAGAATTAAAAGTCAAGTAATACGCTGGAAAAATTAACAAACAATGGAAAAAAAAACTTATCATTATAGAAACTTGGTGACAAGGAGGACCAAAACATACAATCAGAAGATGACAAAGTCAAAGTTCCTACATCCAAAGCTTCCAAGAAAATTATGTATTGGTCTCAGGCCATGGAGGATCTCAAACAGGATTTTGAAAATGAAATAAGAGATACAGGTAAAAATTGGGAAGAGAAATGAGAGAAATTATGGAGAAATTGACTGGTAAGCTCATGCATTAACCTCACAACATCCTGCCAACAGGTGAATCACTGTTTTGGGTAGGATTATTTTTTCTTAAGGAAAGGGAACATGAAAAGGTATAGTAGAGAAAGAAAAAAATGAGGGGCAATGTGATATCCCCAATCAAGTCAAAGGTTGGCAATGAACAACAACAACAACAAAAAGTAATGTCTCCAAACTCTCAGAAATAAGAAGACTTATAGAGACAAATTATGAAAACAAGGGAAGGAAAGTAGAGAAAAGAACATATTGTATTAAAGGTAGGAAGTGGTTAAATTTAAGGATGTACTCATGGATAAATTAATTTAATCTCTAAATGAAGATTAGGATATTATAATGATATGATATATAATCTTCAAAAATTTGGTGTTTCAAATGGTTACTTTCTTTTTCTGGAAAAGAGGAATCATAGCTCCTGGATACAACTGACACAAAGAAAAATGGTGGTACATGGTCCTAGAAAAATGATATCATGAAAAATGAAAAAAAAAAGATCATATGGAAGATAGTGGAGAAAATGTACTACAGAATCAAGGACATTGGGATATTCGTACCATGGGGTGATACTTTTGTTTTCTCTGTCACATGCTAGAATTCTACTTCCAATAGTAAGGAAAAACAGAAAAAGGATGTCAGGATGGTACTATATTATTAATAAAAAGTAATAATGTAGCAACTGTTGAGAAAGGCCAAAATAAGCATTTTAGAAGCTTCAGTTTTATGAGAAATACAGAGACTAAAGAAGAAATAAAGAAAGGAAGAGAATAAGGGCTTTGAATAAAAAAAGGTTAAAATAGTCAAAAATGAAAGTTAATAGTAAAGAGAATGAAGAAAATAAAGCTTTGTTAGAAAAGTGATTAGAGAGGGTACAAGCAAGATTGTGGAATAAAGAAGCCCTCAGGTAAGATCTCCCAATATTCCCTTCCAAACAACTTTAAAATAATACCTTAAATGAAATTCAGAAGTGGCAGAGTCAATGGGGGGGGGCAGGCAATGCTAGGATCACACACATCTAGATTGGTTCAAAAAGGTAAATATACATATGTACACACTCAACTGGTAATAGATATTTATAAATAGAAAATAAATAAATAACTAGGAATAAAAATCTAGAAACAGAAATACAAAATTATAACATAAATATAAAACTATTTTATATAAATTATTTAAATACATGAAACTACTTATAACTTTTTATTTATATCTATATCTGTATCTATATCTATATGTATATATAAACTATTAAAGCTAGGAGCTTGTTTTATAAAAAAAAATAGAACAAAACAGATAAGCCACTGGTTAATATTGATTAAAAAAAAAAGAAAGGAGAAAACCCAATTACAAGTATCAACAATGAAAATATGCAACAGAAATGAAGATGAAATTAAAGCACTTATTAGGAATTATTTTGCCCAATTATATGCTAGTGAAACTGATATTATAAGTGAAATTGATGAATATTTTTAAAAAATATATAAGCTTTTCAGATTAAGATAAGAGAAAACAGAATACCTAAGTAGACCCATCTGAGGCAGAATCAAGATGATGGAGTAAAGGCAGGCACTTGCCTGAGTTCTCCCCCAGTCTCCTCCAAATATATTTAAGTAATGACTCTAAACAAATTCTATAGCAGTAGAACCAACCAAAAGATTGAATAAAATAATTTTCCAGACCAAGACAACTTAGAAGGTCAGTCAGAAAGATCTGTTGCACCAAAATGAGAGAGGAGCACAGTTCAGCACAGACTGCTCCAGTGAAGATTTGGCCCCAGGAAACCAGTAGCAGGCCTCAGGGCAACTAAATCAGTGGCAGCAATTGTAGTTTCCAGACCTCTCAGCTTATAGACACCAAATATAACTTACAAGTTCAGCAAGAAAGGTCTGTCACACTTGAGTGAAAGTGCAGCACAGTCCAGCACAGGCTATGCCAACACAGCCCTGGCCCCAGCCCCCAGCAAACCAGGAGCTGCCCTTGGAAGTTACTGAATGAGCAATGGCAGCTGCTGCCAGAGCTGTCAGCTTACAGATGTTAAGAGGGTGGAACAATTGGTAAGAAGGAGATTACAGAAGTCTTTCAGAGGAAGGACTCTGCTGTTTTGCCCATACTTGGATTCAGATCACAGTTCTGGGTGGCAGTCCCAGGGAGAGGAGAAGCACTAGCACACCAGAGCTTGTGGCCACAATAGGGCTGGAAACCCTGTCACAGTTCCAGGACAGAAAAGAGTGATCGTGGTCACTAATAGACCACAGCACAGGCCAGGAGAATAGTAAACACCTCTCCTTAGATCATACTACCTTGGAAGAAATGAAAACTTATAGGTCCCTAGAAGTATATCTGAAAATAGCTGCACACAACTCCTGAACTTGGGACAATGTGCCCTCCCTCCTGGAAGCAGAGCCCTACTTTAACAAAGAATCAAAAGTGAATAGGCTAGGAAAATGAGCAAACCACAAGGAAAAAAATTCTGACAATAGAAAGTTATTATGATGACAAAGAAGATCAAGATACACACTCTGAAGATAAAAAAGTGAAAGCTCTTACATCCAAAGCATCCAAGAAAAATATGAATTGGCCTCAAACCATGGAAGGCTCAGAAAGGATTTTGAAAATTATTTTTACATGTAACCGGAGAAAATAAATACTAAATATAAACAAAAGAATAAACACTTGAAGAAAAAGAAAAGACTATTCTTTAGACAATTCTACCTATTAGAACTTTTTTCTTAACTTTGTAATTAAACAGACTCTTTAGAACATGTATAGATCCATCTTAGAAAAGATATTGAACATTCCATCAATGAACTTCCTAAGAAAAAAAAATCTCCAGAAACAGATGGATTTGCAAGTGAATTCTGACACACATTTAAGGAACAATTAATTCCTTTCCAAACTATTTGAAAAACTCAGTAAAGAAATAATCCTACCAAATTTCTTTTATGACAAAAATATGGTTTTGATACCTAAAACAGGGAGAGCAAAAACAAAGACAACTATAGACAAACTTCCTTAATGAATACCATTGCAAAAATTTAAATAAAATGTATACACTCTGACTATGTGGGATTTATGCCAGGAATTTAGGACTAGTTCAGTTTTAGGAAAACTATCAGTATAATTCACCATATCAATAATAACAAAAATCGTATGATTATATAAATAGATCCAGAAAAAAAAAAACCTTTAACAAAATGTAAAATACATTTTAATTAAAAACACTAGAAGACATAGGAATCAATGCAAACTTTCTTTAAATAATTAGTATCTATCTAAAACCAAGAGCAATAATTACCTGTCATGGACAGAAGCCTTGAAACCTTCCCAATAAGATCAGGAATAAATAAGAATGTTCATTGTCACTACTAATATTTAATACTATACTGGAAATTCTAGCTATAGTGATAAGAAAAGAAAAAAGAAATTGAAGGAATTAGTATACTTAGAAAACTTTAGAGAATCAACCAAAATGCTAATTGAAACAATTAAGAATTTTAACAAAGTTCCAAAATATAGAATAAGCCCACATAAGTCATCAGCATTTCTATGTACTACCAAAAAATCCAGAAAAAAAAGAGAGAGAAATTCCATTTAAAATAATTTCAGATAACACAAAATACTTGGGAATCTACCTGCCAAGACCAGTACCGGGATTATATGACACAATTACAAAAGAGTTTTCACACTAATAATGACAGATCCAAACAATTGAAGAAATATTATTGCTCGTGGGTAGATTGAGCCAATAAACTAAAAATGACAATTCGACTTGTTAATTTACTTATTGAGTGCCATAGCAATCCAATTACTAAATAACTGTTTTAAAGAGCTAGAAATAATGACACAGTTCATCTGGAAGAACAAAAGGTCAATCATATAAAGGGAATCAATGAAAAAAATAATGTGAAGGATAGTGGCTTAGCAGTTCCAGATTTCAAACTGTATTACAAAGCAATAATCAACAAAACAGTCTGGTACTGGCTAAGAAATAGGGTGGTGGATCAGTAGAATAGACTAGATATACAATGTATGTCCATAAATGTAAATGTCCATAGTAATCTAGCATTTGATAATCACAAATATCCAAGCTTTTCTACTAAGGATGCACTATTTGACAAAAACTTCTGGGAAAACTGAAAATTAGTTTGCCAGAAATTAGGCATAGACAAACACCTCACACCATATAACAAAATAAGGTTAAAATGGATAAATAATTTAGCCATAAAGTTAGATATCATAAGTAAATCAGGGTACCATGGAATATATGCTTATCTGATGATGGATAAAGAAGAGTTCATGACCAAAGAAGAGATAGAGAAGATGGTTGTTGTTCAGTCATTTCAGACATGTCTGATTCTCTGTGACCCCATTCTGAGGGTTTTTTTGTTTGTTTGTTTTATTTTTTTTTTGTTGTTGTTGTTGTTGTTGTTGTTTTGCAAAGATCCTGGTGTGGTTTGACATTTATTTCTCCACTTCATTTTGCAGATGAGGATTGTTGTTGTTTGTCATTTATTCTCGAAGAGGACCATGACATCAGGAAGATGATGCCATGGCTTGACTTGCAAGTGAATTGGATTTAAGTGAGGGAGGGCTGTGCAAACTGAGGAACTGTGGCAAACAGGGTTAAGTGATTTGTTCAGCATCAGACAACTAGTAAATGTTTGAGGCCAGATTTGAACTCATGATGATAAGTCTTCCTGACTTCAGGCCTGGCACTCTATTCATTGTGCCACCTACCTGGCCCATCTTTCTTATTTGGTTTTAAAATTTTATCTCTTGTATTATCCCCTCTTCTTTCCAAGGAAGAGAAAGAGAAATTAGGCATATACTCATTAACATTGTTTTTTTTGTTTGTTTGTTTGTTTGTTTTGCTTCATGAACTCTATTCTGCTTCCTTTTCTCCTTGTTTTTACTGGCCTAGAACAAAATGTCACATTCTTAGTCTTTATTTCTTTTACTTTAAATCTTTCTGCATGATCCACCCTTTGAGTCAAAAATGCATTTCTTTTATGATTGATTCCTCCATGTATATAGACTCCATTTTAATCTCCCATCTCCTCTTTCAATTCCCTACTGTTACCCTATTGAATTAAATATAGTTCTATACTCAGACTGTGTGTATATTCTACTCTGCTTTAATCAGTTCAGATGAAAGTGAAGATCAAGATTCACCTAATTACAAACTCTTTGTCCTTGTCTTTATACACTTCAGTCTGCATAACTCAAATATCTGAAATAATTCACACACACATAACAGCAATTTTCTCTCTTTTTATCTAGTTTATTTTTTTGTTATTCCCATTTCTTTATTTTTAACAAAAACATAAAAAAAGTTAAGTCCCAGACCTTCTGTCATATAAACTTATTCTATGACCCTTGATGAAATTAAGGTTCTCTGGGGACCCTTCTATCATATCCTCCTATTATACACACTTAATTCTTACTTAGTCTCATCCCATCTATCTGTCTATCTATCATCTATCAATCAACATCTACAGTTTTATATTCCTTTTGAATTCCATGTCTCTATATTACTATTGCTCCTTAGTTCTAGTATTTTTAACAGTAATACTTGGAAGTACTCTATTTTATTAAAGATACATTTTCTCCCCATTAATATCATACTCAGTTCTGCTGATGAAAATTATTCTCAGTTACAAGCCTTTTTTGCCTTTTTGGAATAATGTATTCCAAGTTCTTTATTTTGTTTCTTTTTTTTTTATTAGTAGTTGCTAACTTATATAACTGTTACATCTCAGTACCTGAATTTTTCCCCCATTCTAGCTACTGTCAGCTAATGCTATTAGTCCATAGGGACAGAATTTCAGTTCCTACTTATCTGATTCCTAATTAATCAGTTGTAATCCTTTGACCAGACTAGGAGCTGAGCATGGTCAGATACACAGCTGCTTCACATTTGCATTCTTACTCTTTACCCAGTATATAAACTTGTGCCGGCAACCAGGTGCCGGTAACCAGGTGTTGTCATGATGTAGAAAGAGTTTACCTGCTCCTACATGCAGCTCTTTTCTCTTCACTCTGGATATGCTTCCCAGATAAGAGTATGAGTGATAAAACTCTCACTTGACTTCAAGTTTTTATCCTTGCACAATGTCTCTGTCTCTATGGGTATCTTTACAGCCTCTTGTTATACTATACAGCCACATAACAGTAATTTACTTCCTAACTTGGAAGGTTCTACACAGCAAGCTTCCGGCTAAACCTAGTTCTGGTGTCCAAAAGCAAATGTCTATCCCTGTGCTAATCTAAGCTAAGGAAAAAAATGCTTACTGATTTTTTTTTCTTTGATTTTCCAAACGCAACATGATCTGTTGCTGTTTTTTTAAATATTTTTTAGAGTAGTTGTGAGGGGCTAAGGGGGAGCTAAGCTGTACTTCTTATTACTCATCTATCTTTGCTGGTCTCCTTTGACAGATTGTTTAATTTCATTTATTTATGTGAGGGGATCTGTTGGCGAGTCTTTGAGGTAGCATTTTTTTTTCAACAAACCATTTTTTTAACAGTCAAGAAATATAAAAGTGGGATCTTGTGTTTTCAACACTTCTCTGTCAGCTTTGAATATGATGTTTTTTGCTATAGAATATTATTTTTAAAAGTTTACAGATTCCTTTCATATTTCTTTATAGAACTTTCCTTTGATATTCTCCATTTAGACACTAAAGGGTTTTCCTCAAACACAGGTCCAATCAAGTAATCCTCCAACTTGAGGAACTTTAGAGACTGCCTATTGCCTCCAGGAGCAAATACAAAATGCTGTTGGGCATTCAAATCTTTTCATAATGTAGACCCTTCCTGCCTTTCCAATCACCTTATAACTTACTCCCTAACACATACTCTTTGATCCTGTGACACTAACTGCCTGACTATTCCACAAATAAGACACTACATCTTTCAGCTCCAGGAATTTTCTCTGGCTCCCCCCCTGCTTGGAATGTTCTTCTTCCTCCACTTTGACTACTAATCTCCCCAGCTACTTTTAAGTTCCAAACTAAAATTCTACCTTCTACTGGAAGCATTTTCTAACTCCTTTTAGTTCAAGTGTTTTCTTTCTTTTAATTATTCCCCATTTATCCTGTATAAAACTTGTTTTGTATGTTTTTGTTTGCATATTATCTCCACCATTACGTTGTAATGTTTTTTAGGTCAGGGACTGTCTTTTGCCTCTTTTTGACTCTCTAGTTCATAATACTGTACCTGGCAAGATGTAGGTTTTCAATAAATGTTTGTTGATTAATTGATTCTCCTCAAGATTTTAAATAGATAATATAGTAGGCTTATGGTTCAAAAGTTATTGATGCCCTTGTGTCCATTAGTAATAATACTTTGGTATATACCAAGAAGAATATCTGAGATGCTCTGAGAAATTTTCTTTCCGTGCTTTGACCATTTTGTCATCCCCAGAACAGATCCTTAAATTTCATTTGTTCTCATAATCTTCGCTTTATTTAGTGTCAATTTCCCAGGTGTACTTTATGGACTGTGATATTACAGTCCATAAGTGCTGAATCTATTATCATCTATGAGAATGATATTTTTCTTTTATTTTTTCTTTTCCTTTTCTTTTATTTTCTTTACTTTTGTTTCTCTTCTATTCCTCATTCCATTATTATCATTCTAAAATTGTCAAAAAATAAGTCTCAGAAAACTTTTCTAAAAACTTATATAATTATGACAAATTGAAGATCCTCTGATCTCCTAGATTTGGGCCTATCAGGACTTTTCAATGAAACATAATTAGGGAAGACTATGTTCTGACCTCTTTTGTGAGTCGCATGTTTTCTGGCTCACCACTGAAGTATTTGAAGTTTGATAGAACAATCTTATTTCCAGCCATAGACTTGAGCTTTGGGAAGCTGGTGAGAAATGCGAGGTTATATGCCCATATTCTGACCCCTTGCTAAAGGATGTACATGTCCATAGACTTCTCTTCAGCTCTCATTAATCATATCACTCAGCACAATGTAAGAAGTCATCAATAACTAAAGAGTGAGTGTTGCCAATTGACAGACATGAGAAAAAGAAGTAAAATATAATTCCATTTTCTTTTTTCCCTCTTTCAAATGTGTAGCTTGCTACTTCATCCACTCTCCCTCAGACTTATAGCAAGGTGGAAAAGATGGCACTGTGAAATGGTTCTCTTTTCTTTCCCTTTTCCAGATAGTTCTGCTTGATTTTAATCCCAAGATAAGCTTAAAACTGGGAAACTTATCATCATGGAAATTATGTCACCTTTGAGACTAATACCTCATCAATATACTCAGTTGTCACTGACCTTTTGATTGGAAGGCCAGAGGGAGTAAATAAAAAAAAAAACTCTCTTGCCAAAGCCTCCCATTATAGAAGTCACAGAATTTCTAGCCAATTCTTCATTTTCCAAAACTGCCTTGCTTTGTTTCAACACCATCATAATGATATCCTCTGCTGATTCCCCATTTTCAGCTTTGTGTATGTGTGTGTGTGTGTGTGTGTGTGTGTGTGTTGTCTTCCCTAATTAGACTGTAAGTTCCTTAAGGGCAAAGGCTGTCTTTCTTTTTCTTTGTATTCTCACTACTTAACACAGTGCATGACATGTAATAGGCACTTTAAAATATTTAAATATTTTAAAAATATTTCATATTTTAGAAACATGACATTGAGTATAAATATTTGTTTAGGCTAGCCGGAGAGAGGATCTCTAGCCCCATAAACCTTTCTCCTGCTATGTAGTGTTTTGTTTTCTTTTTTGTTTTAGATCAGGTAATCAACAGAGATATCCTGAGAAGGTTGTTTCGAGACAAGTTTAGGAGTTTCTGAATCTGTACACTGCCTGAAAAATGGAGCTCCTTTCTGCAATTGTGCTGCTTCATGGAGTAAATGATTATCAATGACAGGATCATCCTGGAATATGAAAAGATAAATTGTGACTTGGATGGCCAAAATACTTGGCCCTTGAGCTACTTCTCTAATATTATTGAATGAGATAAAAGTGAAATGTGTCAATTAGTCTCACTACTCATCCAGAACCAGTTATCTTCCAGGAGAGTATACAGCCTGGTCCTGATTATTGTGAGTGATGAATCCTATGAAATAATTGTTATTCTACTGAACTGATTTCCAGTTTTACCAGCAGCTTTTGTCAAGTAGTGAGTGCTTGGCTATCTACTTTCATTTTATGGACATGTGGATCCCATGTACATTCACAGTTATGATTACTAACTATGTATTTCCCTCCATCCTATTTCCTCCCCTGTCTAGTCTTCTCTCTCTCACCTTTCACTCTTTTCCTCTTCAAAAACCATTTTCCTTTTGACCGCCACCTCCTCAATCATCTCTCATTTCTCTCAGTACCTATTTTTTTGTAGGGTAAGATAGATTTCTATGCTCAGCTTTTATTATTTCTTCTTTGAGCAAATTCTAATGAAGTGTTGCCTAAATAAATCATTTCTCCCTCCACTGAAAAAGTTCGTTCCTGTCTCTTTCTGTGACCTAATTTACACCATTTTGCTTTCCCTTTACCCTTTCTACCAATGCATGCCTCTTTCTCACCTTAATTTAATTTTCTTTGATATCATCCTATCATGGTCAAATCACACTCATGCACTCTTCTAAATACATATACACACACACATATGTACACACACACACACACACACACACACATATATATATATATGTATATATACTTCTAAAATATATACCTCTACATTCCCTAATGATGATAAAGTTTTTAGGCAATATAAAAATCATCTTCTGTATGTAGAAATTTAAATGGTTTAACTTTAATGAATTTCTTATGATTTATCTTTACTGTTTTCCCTTTAATACTCCTTTTCAATCTTGTATTTAAAAGTCAAATTTTCTATTTATCTCTTGTCTTTTTATCAGGAATGTTTGAAAGTCCTCTATTTCATTAATTTTTTTGTAGTTGTTGAAGGATTAAACTCAGTTTTGCTGGTTGTAATATTAGTTCCTTGGTTGTAAACTTAGCTCCTCTACCCTCCAAAATATCATTTTCCAAACCCTCTGATCTTTTAACGGAGAAACTACTGAATCTTGTGTTATCCTGTCTATGGATCAAATGATATTCATGGTTTTGTAACCTGTTGGGCAAAGTTTGAAATATTTTCTAGAATGGCAGAATCAATTCCCAAATCCACCAATAGTACATTAGTGTCTAAATTTTCCTACATCTCCTTCAATATTTGTCATTTTCCTTTTCTGTTATATTAGCCAACCTAATAGGTATGAGGTGGTAGCTCAGAGTTGTTTTAATTTGCATTTATACAATAAATATTGATTTAGAACATTTTTTTCATATGACTATAGATAGTTTTGATTACTTTATCTGAAAACTACCTATTCATATACTTTGAGCATTAATCAATTGAAAAATGACTTGTACTCTTATAAATTTGACTCAGTTCTCTATATATTTGAGAAATGAGGCTTTTATCAAAGAAACTTTCTATAATTTTTTTTCATAGTTATGATTATTCTGCATTTCCCTCCATATGCATCCCCCCAATTTATCTTTTTCTCTTTCTCCTTTCACCCTGTCCATCCTTAAAATTGTTTTGCTTCTGTTTTTGTTGTTTTTTTAATTTTTTAAATTTTTTTAAATTTTTTTTTTTTTACTAATTCTACTCTGCCCTCTCCCCACCTTTCTCTTATTCCCCTCCCTTTCTATTTTTCTGTAGGGTAAGGTAGATTTCTCTACCCAACTGAGTGTGTGTGTTATTCCTTCTTTCAGCCAATTCTGATGAGAGTAAGGTTCTCCCTTCAATATCCCCCATCATCCCCTCTACTGCAAAAGCTCTTTAATGCCACTATTATGTCAGATAATTTACCCATTCTACCTCTACCTTTCCCTTATCCTAGTGCATTCTTTTCTCACAAATTAATTTTATAATTTTTAGATATTATCCTATCATATTCAATTCACATTCATGTCGTCTGTCTATATATATTCCTTCTAACTGCCCTAATAATGATAAAGTTCTTATGAGCTACCAAAAACAGCTTCTCATGGAGGAATGTAAACAATTTAACCTTATTGCAGCCATGATTTCTCCTTTCTATTTACCTTTTTTATGCTTCTCTCTACAGTCTCATAATTTAAAGTCGTATTTGAAGGGAAGATTCTGGAAAGACGGTGAAGTAGGTCAGAAAATTCCAAGTTCTCCAGATTTCCTCTACAAATGAGACAAAAATAGCTCCTCAGAGGTAACATAGAGCAGTGAAAAATAAACAAGAGTTGAGGTGGAACAGTGGTCCTCTTGGGACAATAAGAGACAATCTGAAGAAAAATCCCAGGATGAGCTTTGGTCTCTGTGAAGAATAAAGACCTCTAGGCTAGTCCCACTTAAAAAATAAGCAGTGAGCCTGGGGGTTAGCTGGGTTAGGAGGCAACCTTGGTACCAGCCACAAGAACTTTTACCCCCAAGACAGTGAGGGGAGTTGGGCATCTGAGCTGGGAAGATTGAGGGAACCTCTGCTAACAAGGAATGCCAGATCCAGCTGTATGATAGAGAATGCTGCCCTGGACAAGAAGGAACCAGTACATGCCTGGTGACTGCAGAAGCATTGGGACAGGGATGCCACTGGCTGTGGGCAATTTATAGGAAGCTGGAGGTCTTGGTTTCAGTCCCAGGCCAAAGGGGAGAACTGAAGAAGGATGTAAGGCCAGAGGCACCCATTTCCCATACCCCAGGACTAGAGGTGATTACAAAAAATAAAATGCTACAAATAAAAAAAAAATGAACAAGCAAAGGAGAAAGATTCTAACCATAGAGAGTTATTATAGGAAATGAGAAGAGTGGAGTTCATCTTCAGAGGAGGATACTGAAGTAAAGAAACCCTCTTCTTCCCCCAAATAGTAATGTTAAATGGTCACCTGCCCAAAAAGAATTCATAAAAGACCTTTAAAAAGACTCAAAATCAAATGAGAGAATTGAAGAAAAGCTAAAAAAAAAAATCCAAGAAAAACAAGAAGATTATGAAAAAGAAAGTCAACCCATTAGAAAAGGAGATCCATAATCTTAAGGGGAAAAAAATGACTCCTTGAAAATCAGAATAGGACAAGGGAAAGCCAGCAAAGTTATGAGACAAAGAAATAATAAAACAAAATAAAAAGAATGAAAAAAAATAGAAGAGAATGTGAAACATCTCATAAGAAAAACAACTGATCACCAAACAAGAGATAGATAGCATTATGAAATGCAAAATGAACAGTTTTTATTGCATTATATTAAAAAGTTTTCACACAAAAGCAATGCAACCAAGATTCGAAGGGAAGCAGAAAGCTGGGAACCTTTTTTTTTTTTTTTTTTTACAGCCACTGTTTCTGATAAAGGCCTCATTTCTAAAATATATGGAGAACTGACTCAAATTTATAAGAATACACATCATCCCCCAATTGATAAATGGTCAAAGGATATGAACAGGCAGTTTTCAGATGAAGAAATTAAAGCTATTTATAGTCATATAAAAATGCTCTAAATCACTATTGATTAGAGAAATGCAAATCAAAACAACTCTGAGGTACTACTTCACACCTATCAGAGTGGCGAACATGACAAAATATTTAAATGAATAATATTGGAGAAGACGTCAGAAAATTGGAACACTAATGCATTGTTGGTAGAGTTGTTAACTGATCCAACCATTCTGGAGAGCAATTTGGCACTATGTCCAAAGGGCTATAAAAGTAGGCATACCCTTTGATCCAGCAATACCACTACTAGGTCTATGTCCCAAAAAGATCATAAAAAAGAAAAAAGGACCCAAATGTACAAAAATATTTATAGCAGCTCTTTTTGTGGTGGCAAAGAATTGGAAATTGAAGGAATACCCATCAATTGGGCAATGACTGTATATGAATGTAATGGAATACTTTTGTTCCATAAGAAACAGTGAACATGTGAATTTTAGAAAAACTTGGAAAGACTTGCATGAACTGATGCTGAGTGAAGTGAGCAGAACCAGGAGAACATTTTACATAGTAATAGGAACATGGTGTGATGACTGTCTTTGTTAGACTTAACTCTTCTCAGCAATACAATGATCTAAGATAATTCCAAAAGACTCATCATGTAAAATACTTTCAACATCCAGAGAAAGAACTATGGAGTCTGGATGCAGATTGAAGCACATTATTTTCTCTATGTTTATTTTTTGTTTGTTTTGTTATGTTTTCTTTCTTGTTGTTGTTTTCCCTTTTTTCTGATTCTTCTTTCACAACATGACTAATGTGGAAATATGTTTAATAAGATCATACATGTATAGCCTATATCAGATTGCATGCTGTTTTGGAGAGGGAAGAAGGTAGGGATGGGGGAAAATTTAGAACTCAAAATTTTATTAAAATGAATGTTGAAAACTAAAAATAAAGTATAAAATTAAAAGGAAAAAAACTGATCTGGAGAAGAGATCAATTAAAGAAAACATAAGAATAATCAGGCTACCTGAAAGCTATGATCAAAAAAAGAAACTTGAAGTAATAATACAGTGTGGGACCCCCTGGCAATGGCCTTGGGCCCTAGGGCATTCTTTGCCTGGAAGCATCACCCAGTTCAGCACATCCTGCTCAAGTTAATGAAGCTAGCCTCTGAACTTGGGTAAGCATGCTCTTTTAAATTTGTAGCTTTAACTGTTAATGATGAGATAGCGATTCTCTGTGTAAAGTAATTTGGAAATACATTTAACAAAACTGAATTCAGCTCATTGGCAATGTGTTTCTTTGAAATTTCAAATTGGTGAACTTTTTGTATCAGTTATGTCAAGCAACCTCATAATTTGGTTACCACTAAAATAATTTGGCTATTGTTGGTTATTGTTTTAATGTGTAAAGTAGCCGAAAAGCTTGTCTGGGTTATGTATGGTTTGCTGAGAATTTGAAAGTGTATAGAAATCTCTAACAATTGGCTTTTTATACCAGGACAAACTTAAGTGTGAGATGTAAATCCTGGAAACATTTTTCCTAAGCTGTAATTAATGAAACTTGGTGTTGGAGGTAGAAGCTCCTAGGATTTTATTTTGAGTTGCCTGATCATAATCCATCAATAATCAATCCACCATCTGAGAGAAATGCCACAAATTACTCAGAGAATATGATGGAAGTCAGCATCAGGAAAAGCTGAGAGGACAATTTTAGCCTCAGTCTAAGATGAGATCCTCCTGGCTCAGTTTCCCCATTATGTTCCTTTGAAAAGAAATGTTACCCACCTGGCTATTCCTGAGTCTGGCTATGAGGAGGATTTGATACCGCATGGTTGGAAAACTGAATTATCTGAATCCAAACAGAGCTAAGGATGTTATATCCTCTCATATTTAGGCCCCAAATCTAGTCCCTGCTTTATATCTGGGCCCTGCAGTCTTTTCTGTCAGATTTGTGTCTTCCAGACTACTGGCCATTCTCCTACAGTTGGTAGCAAACAGTGGATACCAGCCAATGTCCCCCCATCGTTCCTTAGACGCAGGCTGTGCTCGGTTCCAGTCAACCTCCTCTTTGGGACCCCCTTGAGGCAGGGATAGCTCTATGCCCCTTGCCAGCAGGAAGCAGTTTCAGAAGCTGAGACCTTCTTCCCTTACTCCAAAAGAATTTGGGTCCCACTTGTTTGAGGGGGTAATGATGAGGATGGGATCTAGACCCCAAAAAGGAAAAACCCTGGACTTTCCCACATGGCCAAGTCTCTGGTAGTTTGCCTGAGACTATAATCCCCCACAACTGGCCTTTCTTTGCGGCTATACCCACTCTTCCAATTCTGTTACCCTTAATCTAGCCTAGCCCTCCATTGTTTTATGTCCCAATGGCCCTAGGACACTCCCACCCTTAATACTATCTAGGCACCATTCTCCCTTGGCCACTCCTGGAGTTCTATTACCTCACAGACTACTTGACCACTCCTAGATCCCTCCCATAGTCTTTCTGTATATAAGGTCTATCTTGTCTCCATTAAGATGCTTAGATTCTTAAAATATAGCCAATAGCTCACTAACATTCAGACTCCTTAAGAGACTGCCCAATATGAAATATGTTCTAATAAATCTTGTCTTTGGCTGAAAAAAATATAAAAGTCTTCTAAATTCAGAAAGAAATAAAACACTAAGGAGATAGGAAGGGGGAGAGGATAGGCAAGGGATCTTTAGATGGGAGCATGAGGAAATAGGTTAAAGTAGGGGTGTAGAAGGGTGTTTAGATTAATGGAAATGAGTGGATAATAGAGTGATCCTTGGATAGATAAAGTAATTGGGGTGCAAGGTAGTAGGTAGATGTAAAGTAGAGGAGTCAGATGGGAAATAAGAAAGATACATGAACATGGAAAAAAAGATCAGGAGGAGAATTTGTGGGGTAAAAAGGAGCAGGGGTGTTAATCATGATCTTGCACAAGGTTAAGGCAAAAATAAATGTAATCAAAAGAGAAAAACAGGTAAACTACACTATGTGTTAGCCATCTTCAACAAGGTTGTTTTAG
Organism: Vombatus ursinus; assembly: GCF_900497805.2. Taxonomy (NCBI): domain Eukaryota; kingdom Metazoa; phylum Chordata; class Mammalia; order Diprotodontia; family Vombatidae; genus Vombatus; species Vombatus ursinus. The sequence continues at coordinate 1,560,788 of NW_020947238.1, forward strand.
ACTGTTTAAAATAATAGACAGTATGGGGTTGGAATATTGCTATGGTGTAGGAAATGATGAGTTGGTGGACCTGGAAAAATATGAAGGGACTTGGATTTGTGAAGTAGGCAGTTATCCACCCTCAGATAAACAGACAAAAAGTAAATATAGTATGATCTTACATAGATGCATAGCAATGTGTATGTCTATATATGATATGATTATAGACACCTAAGTATATGTATGTAAAGGTATATGTATGTATATATGTATGCATATATGTTTATGTATGTGTGTGTGTGTGTGTGTGTGTGTGTTTGTATCTGCATTATTTTTAACTGCAGCCTTCTGGGTGGGAAGGGTAAGAAAGGGGGAAAACAACAAAGTAAAAAAATGCACAGCAGGGGGGCAGCTAGTTGGTGCAGTAGATAGAGCACCAGCCTTGGAGTCAGGAGGACCTGAGTTCAAATCTAGCCTCAGACACTTGACACTTACTAGCTGTGTGACCCTGGGCAAGTCACTTAACCCCATTGCCTAGCCAAAAAAAAAATGCACAGCAGAGAACAAAAGGAAACTTAAAATGAAGCAAAGATGGACAGCTCTCAACAAAATGTGTAGTATTTATTACATAGACTTTCTTGAAATGAAAATTTATTGCTATATATTTTGAATTCTCTCACATCCTGCTGTGCACATGGCAATGCTTTCTTTTTCTTATTTTGTATTTATGTTTTAATATTGAAATTTGTAATATTTCTTTTTCTTTAGAAAAGAAATGAAAGAGTTTATTTTGCTTTCTCGAGCCTCTTTCCCAGAAATCTGTGATCTTTTATGATGTATACATGTGTGTATAGATACATATATAAACCCATATGTATATATATATATATTTCTGTATACCTTATACCTTACCAAAGATTAAGAACTAAAATGAAGAAGGGGGGAAAAAGTCAAATATTTTTTATACAATTCTAGTCTTTTCATCAGGAATACTTGAAAGTCCTCAACTTCATTAAATGTTCAATACCCCTTTGAAATAATTTCAGTTTTGCTAGTAGGAGATTTTTAGTTATAATCATAGTTTATTTGCCCTCTGAAATATCATATTCCAAGCCCTCTGATACTTTAAGGCAGAAACTGATAAATCTTGTGTTATCCTGACTATGGATCTGTGATATTTGAATTGTTTCTTTCTGGCTACGTGCAATATTTTCTCTTTGACCTGGGAGTTCTGGAATCATCTTGTCCCCTGCAATCTTCTTCTGACAAGTTGTCTAACCCCCTTACTATCTGTGGGCTCAGAGCTTCAGAAGCTGCCACTGCTGATTCATTTATCTCCCAAGGTCTGCTATTGGATTGCCATGGTGTGGCCTACTCTGGACTGTGCTCCAGTCTCACTCTAGTAAGATAGGCTTTTCCTGAAGAACTTCTAAGTTCTCTTTGGCTGTATTTTTTTTTCCAATTCATCTTTTTGTTCATCCTGCCACTCTAAAATTCACTTTGAGGGACTTTTAAAATCATTTACTGGGGAATTCAGGAGAGCTCAGCTATGTCCCTACCTTTACTCTGCCATCTTTGGGATCTTATACTTTTGTATTATATAATACCTACCAGAGTGCTGAATATAAACCCAATCACCATTAATAATAACTTATTCTTAACAAACTTGAAGGGTGTGTGATTTTATTAGTGTAAATATTCTCTTAGCTTTCAAATATTGCAACCTATCCATGTAGACATTCCTTAAGAATTGCTGTGGATGGGAAAAAAAAAAGTATTGTCATAAAGTCAACTAATGATGGGACTCTCTACATTCAGTGAAGGTTGTGTCAGGAATATATCACAAACATATACGTAACTGCTTTACACCTGTGAGGAATCTCATGAATTTCTTTGTGCTACTCTGCCACAGTTTTGTTTATAAATAATAATGATAGCTCATATTTCTATATCTCTTTCTTCACAATACCTTTGCACAAATTATAATTAGTGTATGAAGCATATGGAATTTACAGAAAATTAAATTGAGGTTAGAGAGATTAAATTATTTTCCTGTGATTTAACACCTAGAAGAGAAGGAGCATTGTATACTGGAATGAGTCAAGATTGAGGTGCAAATCTTGCATCTAATCATCACCTGTGTGAACCGCAGTAATCTGTTTAATCTCTCCTGAGATTGAAGCCTCCTGGCTTATTTGCTCATTTTTAAAATGAAGGGATGGACTAGATTATTTCAAAGATCCCTTTCGCCTCTAAATTTGTGATTATATGATTCCAGTTAATTGAAAGACATAATTCCTGACTGCATACCTCCTGTGCTTTCTATTATTTTTAACACGATTGGTTCTCATCCAAATACTTGTGATTTGAGTGATTCAACTAGTTGATGGATTGAGTGCTTCACCATACTATACCTATGGCATCTACTGGTCATATTTCACACCCAGTAGGAGTATGAAATTTAATGTAGCAAAGTTTGATAATTAGTCACTCTATTTTGTTCTATGTAGGCCTTCATTGCTTATTTAACTTACTGTGCATAATGCCAATTTGCTTCAACAGTTGCTAGATGCTAAACTGAGGATAGGCACAAGGACATTACACAAGGAAGGCATAAGAAATTCTTAAATGACAGATGGATGCTTAATTTGAAGCACTGTAGCAATAACATTGATGCTTTGGAAATACAAGCAATATACAGCTCTGCTGGCTTGTGGCTTTCTCACATTGGCTGAGTTTGTTGGGCATGGGGGACTTTCACACTGATCCAAAAGAACAGAAAAAAAGCCACAGATAGCAGCATGTCATCCAGGTAGAAGCCATAGTCATATGGACAGCTATTGTGAGCCATTATATGGGAACTATTAGCCTAGTCCCTTCAGTCAAAAATTTACAACAGATTACATTGACTGGCAAGAAGACCAAATAGATAATTGAGCACTCACAATTTGGAGGCAATTTATAGAACACAATTCTTTGTCCTGAAGGAGTGTATTGTACTCTCAGAATCAGAAATACAACACACATTTTAAAATGAAGAAAGTTATTCTTGTGAATTTTAAAGACATCACTGGTATTTTGTTTTTACTAACTTTGGCACTGAGGCTTTTTACCTCTATGTGGTCTTGAGTTCTCATTTATATCTCATTTGAGGCTTTGTTTAGGCATTTTTGATGTTCATTAGAAGGCAGACTCTCCTTGAGGGCAAAGATAGTTTCATTGTTATCATTGTTTCCCCAGTGCTGGGCATATAATAGATAAGAGAAATTCTTGAGAAATATAATTATATTATGTGTCTCCTTGAAACTCTAGGCAAACTCTTCTTATTCTGGGGATTGGCTATAGTTTAGATGTTGCACTGAGGTTTCCAACCACTGCAATTTTTGTCTTGACAAGATTTTCTCCCTTTTTTTGACTCATGTGATTTCTTACAGAAATTTCTTACAGAATGGCTATGGCTACAAGAGAGAAGAGAATCAGGGCACCGCAGTGACCCTAGTCATCCACAATTGTTGGCTGCATCAGTGGAATTATCAGGAGTTTATTGCTTAAGCCATGATCTGTAAGAATCTCTTCCAGTAGCAGCAAAGATAGTTTTTGATTAATGGGGGAATTAATTTCCTGAACAAATGGAGCAAGGTGAGACTAGGCCTCCTGCATAGAGGATAAGGCTTTCTTGAGCAAAGGCAAGTTTCTAGAAAATGTTGAGGAGTTTTGAGTCCAGTACAGAGGATCATTAGAGGATAAACATGTGATGTGAAGAGCAAAATCTTACTCTTCTCTAGTACTACTTGAAATTTTGCAGATTGTATAGGTTTTCAGAGAAGGAGATCTACAGTCTAGCAAACCCCCAGTGCTTTATGTTAGTGAGAGGGGGTAGGGGTCAATCTCAGGGCATTACATGCCCTAAAAGTTTGAGGACTATACAATTACCTGTAGGAAATAATGGTCCTTGGAGGGATGGATGCTGTACTCTCTAGGAATCCCAAGTTCTTCTAATGGAGTATGGAAGAAGGATTCAGTTGAGTAATAGCACATCTGAAGGTGAACATATGTGTTCTTGGGATTTGAAGACTAACCAGGAAAGAAACCGGCTAGATCAGTTGTTGTTGTTGTGTTTGTCCTTTGTTCTCAAAGAGTACCATGACATCAGGGCTAGATAAGTACTTTTGCAGGGGGTATCTAAGTGGGGACTCAACCTTAGGGTAATCTCTGGGGAAAATGGTTACCCAATTTTACAGAAAAGGAGAGTTTTATTTAAAGTTGGTTGACTCCAGTGAGAGTATTGTTGTATACTCTGGTTTTCTGTCAGTGAAAAGATGCTTTAATATTTTATTAGGGAGCTTAAAAAAAAAACTATACTCAGAAATTCAGGTTAAAACCTGGGTGGGGATAAAAATGGGCAACAATCTGATATTTCCAGGAGAAACTGTGCAGGCATTAGCCAAAGGGATATTTTTTTTTCTTAAAATCCTCTTCCTTATCCCAATGTTCACCCCAAAATTGCACCTGGCCAATATGAATTCAGAATTGTGTGTTTTGGGACCATGGATAACATATCTTTGCCTTCTAATTTTCTTCTCTTGAATTTCCAACTTCAAAACTATTATTAATAAAGCTATAAAGATGACAGCCATTGTGAACTTAGATACATAATGAAAAACATATGACAGATGGGAAATTCAGGAAAAAGAAAGGAGTAAAAGAAGGGACAAAGTTGAGAATGGGATGAGGAAACAAAGAGACCCCAAAGGAGTTTGGATTGGCTATATATAGCAGTTTCTGTTTCTGGTTTACAAAGTCACCTCTATGATAAAAATGAATATCATTTTATGAGCCAATTTTTCCACTGGTATTTAAAATGCTTGAATTACTCCTAGTCTTTTTGGAATGGATGAATTTCTCTGAGTACAATAACCTGCAGAGAAAGCCCAGTGTAGAAGGGCTACCACAAGAGCATATTCAGTCGTATGCTTATCTAACTCCTCTGGGGAATTAAAATAATGAGACAGAAAGATGGTAACCTACTCTAATTTGGAAGGAACTGGACCTGACACCACAATAAATTAGAGGAACAGTTCTCAGGGTTGATGGTGATTATTATTTGGTGCAGCATTTGCATGCTTTCTTGGCTCTGTCTCTTACTTTTTAAATGTCTAACCTTCCAGCTTCACATCCAAAGTTCTCAAACCTGTGCTTCAAGGAGAAGAGATATGGGGGAAGGATGAGTTATAGTCAAGGGTCAGATGCAGAGGTTATAATGAGGTACTATTGGGGAAAATTCTTTATCAGGATTAATAAGAAGGAAGAAAATTAAGAAGGGAAATCAAAGTGAAACCCACTTATTCACTTCACTGCTTGCCAAGTGAAAAGCCATCATCACTATTAACTTTCACCTTCTCACCTACCCTGTAGTTCCAGAGGGAAAGTAGAAAGCCTTCCAGCCATCGGCAAGGATGTAATTCACATAGGTGGGCTAAAAAGTCAGAGTAGAGAAATCTAATTATAATATCTGTGAGGTTTTATATTTGCATTAGACTGGACATTATCTACAAAATATGCACTACCTTACCAAGTAACCTTGAGCAAGTTATTTAACCTTTATGAGCCTGGGTTTCTGCCTCTGTTTAAAATAATAGATAAATTGTAAAGTCTTTTCCAACTCTATTTCATTTAATTGGTAGAGGTAGATAGTTCACTGAATTTGGAATCAGGAAAATATTAAGGTTGATTTCAAACATCTAGGCAAGGAACTTAAGCTCTGTCATTCTCCATTTCCTCATCTTTAAAATAGGCATAACAACAGCACCTTTCTCTAGCTTGTGTGGCAGGTAGGTGACACAGTGGTTAGAGTGCAGGATCTGAAGTCAGGAAGACATCTCCCAGAGTTCACATCTGGCCTCAGACACTTATTAGCTGTGTAACCCTGGGCAATCCATTCAATCCTCTTTGCCTCAGTTCTTTATCTTTAAAATGTACTGGAGAAGGAAATGGCAAGCCACTCCAGTATCATTGTCAAGAAGAACTCAAATGGGGTCACTAAAAGATGGACACAACTTTAAGGATGGAATAACAATAATGACAATGATGAAAACCCTTGGTTATTTTGAGTATTAAGAGAGATAGTAACTGCAACTTTTTTTTTTGCAAGCTTTAAAGAACTATATAAATATTAGCTATTATTAGCTTACTAGTCTTAGGGTCCTTAAATCTATAGTGAGGTGTTTGAACTAGATGTTTTCTACTGTCTTATATTGTTTCTTCTTACATTTAAAAGAACTTCTACTTCAATTCTTACTAGCTCATTTAAGTATTGAGCATCACTGATTGTTGATAAAAATAAAGCATGTTTTCAAACCTTAAAGTACTATATATATGCTCCTGTTATAATTGTAGTCCAAATTATGTCTCATGCTAAAGGTTTGGTTTATTTTACTTTGTTCAAATTTCAATGAGCATGGAAAATGACATTCCACCAATGGTAGTTTCCATTACATTAAATCACCAGTCATTAACCATTTCCTAAGTTTTGTGCCAGGCACTTTTATAGGCATTTTCATCCTTAAACATAACTTCTCCTCATCAAATAATCTCAAATCCTTTAACCTTTTTATCTATGTCTTATATACCAATAATGAAAAAAAGAGAATGATCCAATGAGAAGGCAAAAGACAAAACAAAACAAACAAATAAGATCAGAGAGCTGTGTTGGACCCCACAGAAAAACTAATCCAATCTCTTAATTTTACAGATAAGGAAACTGAGGACCAGAGAAGTCAAGTGACTTGCTCAAGGTCATGGAGTTGGTATGTGGGAAAGTATGACTTGAAACTAGGCCTTTAGACTCCAAATCTAACACTTTTCCACTGCATTATGCTACTTCCCTTCCCTGCCCTTCTCTTCCCTTCCCTGCCCTGTCCCTTTTTTTTTGCCTTTTTTTCTTCCCTCCCCTTCTTTTGTTATATTCCACATGCTTCCTCCAATAATATCTGTAAAGAAAAAAAAAAGTTCCTCCGTCAACCTTGGAATCCTAATGAGGTGTTTGCAGGCAATTTTAGGGTCTTGTGTTTACAACAAAACAATCTTAAAATAATGCCAAGGTTGTTATAAAAATGACAAAAACAATCAAATCTCAATTCAAGTCTTTATCTGTCCCAAACTTACCAGATTGAAAGGAGTATGAAATGTACATAACTTGACACATTGAAATGCTATAATCACATACTAGTCAGAGGGAATAATGATGAACAATGAATATGCTTTACATTCCTTAGAATTTCCTTTCTTCTTTTCTTCATAGCTTATATGTGATGAGGACAGGCATGACAGTAATATATTGTAAACAGTACAAATTTGACAGCAATATCTTTTTTTTTGTCCTTTCAAATCTTCTGTGACTTAGAAGGAAGAATCTACTTTTATGGGGAAAATAACAGAAATGTTAGAGTGGCTGGTGTATGCGGAAGAGTGATAGCTATATCATCACCTGCTCATTTTTTTTTCTGTTTTGGTTTTAGCTGGTCTTTAGACTTAAGCATATTTCCAGTGATGACCTAAGCATAACAAATAATATTTTCCGAGAAATCTAGGATTGGAAAAGTAATTACCAAATTAATTAGCAAAGGTAAGTGAAAATAAATGGACAGGGTGAGTGAGGCACTGGAACTCATAAAATGTAAGAATAAGTAGCAGTGTTCCACCCTGTTGGGGTGACACCCCACAACCCCTGCAGATTCTATGGGAAACTACGTAAATTCACAAGAGGAAAAACATGGATGATTTTCTAAGTGAACCCATAATGGGAATATCTGTAAGGTCACTGATTCATTCACATATTGGGATGAGGTCTCTTTCCTTTAGCATCCTAATTAATTCATTAATAGGATGCTAAAAGCACAGATTTAGAATTGGAAAGATTTCAGAGGGTATTTAATCTAGTTCTTTTATGGAACAGACAAGGAAACCAAAGCCAAGTCAAAGTTTGCATAGGTTGCTTGTGTCAGAGGACAGATTTGGGTCCAGGTGCTCAAACTGCAAATCTAGCACTCTGCATTTCTCAACAGTACCTCTCGCATTTCTAAAATGTCATATGGAATGAAATGGAAAATATCCTAAAAATTAAAATCTCTCTATTTATATACCAATGTCATCCATAAAAAAGAGAATCCTCCTTCAGACTAAATATTCCTCAGTGAAAATATAAGGGGAGAGTGGAGGATCTTACAGAATATTTGGAAAGTAGGAATGTTGAGGTTGGCAAAAATCATAATTAGTCATAAAGGCACACTGAAAAGGATGTTTGCATATCAAATATGAAAAAGAAATTCAGTTCTAATCTGACAATTAGAAGAGGAATGTTCAATTATATATGTGTGTGTGTGTGTGTACTTGTATATATGCATGCGTATGTGTATTATGTATATATGTGTGTTCAAAACATTCCTAGAAAGAAAATTAAACCTGATGAAATTTTTTTTGCTTATCAAGCAACTTATATAATAGAAATATAAGAAGGGTAAACAAATGCAGCAACCAGGGCCAACAACAACAAGAAAATAACAACGAAGAGATCATTAAATTATTTCTTTTTTAAATGTGTATCAAGATGCAGTAGACAAAGCAGACATTAAATAGAAATAAGGATAGAAAAGAATTCCCCCAAAAATAAATGATTAAAGGATTCAAACAAATAATTTTCAAAAGAATTACAAAAGATTAGCAACCACACAAAAGAATGTTCAAATCACTAAGATGAATACACATTAAAACAACCCTGAGGCTTCACCTTATATTATGACAATTGGCAAAATAATAAAAAATGGCAATAGTTAATGATAAAGTGGTTGTGAGTATATAGGCACCATAATGCACTATTGGTGGAGGTGCGGATCAATGCAACCATTTTGGAAAGAACTTGGAATTATACAAATCAAGTGACTAAAATGCCCATACCATGTGAATCAGGTATTTCATTATAAGACTCATACTTCAAAGATCCTATTGGTAAGAAAAAAAAATTCTCACATATTTCAAAATCTTTATACCAGCACTTTTAATGATAACAAAGAATTGCAAATAAAGTAGATGTCCATCGGTAGGGGAATGGCTAAACAAATTGTGGCACATGAATGTAATGAAATATTAATATGATGCAAGAAATGACTATAGAGAAGCATGGAAATGTTTACATGAGCTGATGAAAAGTGAAATAGAATCAAAAACGAAAATGTAAATGGAATGAGCAACAACATATACACAAAAAAAATTAATATTAGAGAATTGTGGAGAGCATGTGTGGCTACAGGGAGATTTGGGAAGTCCATATATATTGGTCATTGTGCATATTTTCAAATATTTTATACAAGTTGATTTTTGCTGATTTTTAACTCTTCTTTTTCTGTCTTTAAAAAACTGCTATTTGTGTGTGACGAGAGAGCTGCTGGAAGAAACTATAATGATGTGGAATAGCAAGGTTTACCCAAAAAAAAAACCTTTTAAAAAAAATACAGGTCAAATACACAATTAAACATTAATAGTAGCACTTCTTGGATTCTTATGGTAGCAAGGAAATAGAAAGAAAGTAAATGAATATCAATAGGAGAGTGGCAAAACAAATATGCTTTTGCAGGATTATAATAGAATAATGTGATATAAGAAAAAATGCATATGATGAATACAGAGAAGCATTAAAGGACATAAACTCATGCAAAGTGAAGTAGTAAAAGCAAAAGAAAATAACAAAACATACAATCACCACTACAATGTAAATGAAAATCAATTGAGAATAAATGGTGGACAATTACAAAGAACAAATGTGGTTGCAAAGAAGATGTAAGACAGTGTCCTCTCTCCTTTCCCGATATGAGGTTCCCATAGTGTTGGAATGTTGCATATATTTTTATTGTAATGATTAATTTTCCCAATTTTTACTTCCTCTTTTCTTAATTATTTTTAATATGGAATGAGAGACTAGAAGGATGGATAAAAAGATGAACTTTGCCATTTCCTCACTGATTTGACTACTAAATTATATTTTAGAGTTGCCTTGAGACTACCATTTCATTAAATGATCAATAACTGGTCATTTGTTAAGTGAAAAAAATCACCAATATTTTAAGGATATAATTTAATATTGTGTATACACAATTCTTCCCTACTCTTTTCTCTGTATGTCCTCCATGCCTGCGATGTTCTCTTGACTTATCTCTAACTGCGGGCTTTACAGCCTTCTTTTAAGTCCCAACTAAAATCTAATCTTTTACTGGAGGCTTTTCCCAATCCCTCTTAACTCTAGTAACTTTCCCCTATTAATAATTTCCTACATTTCTTGCTTTGCTTTGTATATATCTTGTTTCATGTTGCTCCTCACAATAGATTGTAAGCTCCTTGAGAACAGGGACTGTCTTTTTTTGTATCTCAATCACTTAGCGCAGTACCTGACATTAAGTAAGCACATAACAAATATTTATTGATTCACTATTATTTCATTATTGCAATAGGTTGCTGGTGGGGCTATCTGCCTCAATTCTCTCCTCACTCCATTCCACCCACTATTCAGCCAACAAAGTGATTTTTCCTAAAGTACTAGTCTGATCATGTCACTCTTACCACCACTTGATTATTCCAGTGGCTCCCTAATGTCTCCATGATCAAAAGCAAAATCTGTTTGGGAGTCAATATCTTTTATAACTACCTCCCCTCACCTTTCCAATTTTCTTATAACTTACTCTTCATCACACACACTTTGATCTAGTGACACTAGACACTTTGGCATTTAAAAAAAAAAGCACTCTATCTCTTGACTCCAGATATTTTCTCTGGCTATTTCATATGTCTGTAATACTTTCCTTCTTCACCTTCACCTAGTAGCTTCCCTCAAGTCCCAAATAAAATTTCCTCTTTTACAAGAAGCCTTTTCCTTAATTCTACTACCTTCCCTCTTTGATTTTCTATTTTTCCCGTAGAAGGTTTTTTGAAGTACATATTTACTTGATTCCTTTCTCTCACATTAGATTGGGAGCTCCTTCAGGGCAGAGAATGTCTTGCCTCTTTTTATATCCCTAGCACTTAGTACAGTCACTGGAACAAAGTAGACACTTAATCATTAAGTAATTGAATGACTGGCTTCTACCATTTGGAAAACAAAGCAAAAAAACCTCTATCATCATCACAGTGAGATGGAAATTCAGCTTGATGCCAAAAGCATCTAATACGAGTGGTTGTCTCTTCTCCTCTTGAGGCAGAAGACATGTATTCATTCTCTTCTGAGATCTTGCAAAGGCCAGCTGCCAATGACAACTACTTCTTCAAGAATACGCATATTCAGAGGGATGTATTTTAATTTAGAGATTTAAAAGAGATTCTTATTATCACATTTATTCATACACTTCATTGTCTGCATTCTCTTTTGTTGAGAGATAATTTTGATTGATCATTTTGGTCTCTGGGACTTCTTTTTAAACTGGTGATATATTTTAGATACTTAATTATGTGAAACCATTTAATATCCATTTTGTGAAACACAAAAGATGCTTATCTGGTCTTTCACCATAACTTGTCTTCTTTTTCATAGTTCTTTTTAGCATCTAGCTTTTGGTCACTGAACCTTTTAATTTAATCAATTCCTTTCAAAAAATTTTTTTTCTGGTTCATCTTGCTGATATTTCAAGAGTTATACTAAATCTACTTGTAGTCAGCTCTTCATTTTTTCCATTAAAATTGTTCATTCTTTGCTTAATTTAATTCATAAATCAGATTATTTCAATATTATATGCTATATGCAATTTATAGGTTTGTAAATATACATAATGTTACATAATTTACTTAAAATTTGTCTTTAATGCTTATTTAAAAAATACATTTCAAGCAAATATATGAATATCCCAAGATTCAGACCAAGTAAGCCTTTCTGCATGAATATTTTAGCTATTGTGGTCTGCATTTTCCCTTTTCCCCTACCTTGTCCAAAGTTTCCTCTTTCACCTAGGAAGACTAATAATTGTAGACATCAATGACAGTTCTTTCTTAACCTTTTACTCATAATCACAAACAATTCTTGACACATAGCTTCCTGTGAGTTAGAGAAATGTTGAGTATGACAACAGCAGTGTAAAATTCAAGGACCTCTTATGGAAGTTAGATGAAGATGTATTATTTACTCTAAAGATAAAGTGTCTTTGCTTTAATAGCATCTTCATTATATTGTTTTCAGAAGGAAAGATAGATAAAGAATTTACTAAGTCCTTTTTATGTTTCAAGTAGTGTACCAGTAGAAGTGCCATTCTGAGCATTTATATGATAACTACTAGTTTTGAATGAATGCTATCGCAGTAGTGGTAGTAGTAGTAATAGTAGTAGTAGTAGTAGTAGTAGTAGTAGTAGTAGTAGTATTAGTAGTAGTAGTAACAACAATAAATCCACTATATGTCAGACATTGCACTAATTTTGAAATATCTCATTTTATCCTTATAATAATCATGGCACATAGATACTATTATTGTTGTCCCTATCTTACTGCTGATCATAATGTTTTTTTAAAAAAATAATTAATTTATTTTTAGTTTTCAATATTCACTTCCATAAGCTTTTGAGTTTTAAATTTCTCCCCCTCCCTCTTTGCCTCCCTCTCCAAGATGGTGTGCAATCTGATATAGGCTCTACATATACATTCTTATTGAACATATTTTCACATTAATCATGTTGTAAAGAAGAATTAGAACCAATAAGAGGAAATATCAGAAAGAGGAAACAAAAAAAAAAAGAAGAAAAATATCAAACAGTATGCTTCAATCTGCATTCAAACTCCATAGTTCTTTCTCTGGATGTGGATAGCATTTTCCATTATGGGACTTTTGGAGATGTCTTAGATCCTTGCATTGATAAGAAGAGCTAACTCTATCAAAATTAGTCATTGTACAATGTGACTGTTATGTTGTCCTGGTTCTGCTCACTTCACTCAGCATCAGTCCATATAAGTCTTTCCAGGTTTTTCTGAAGTCCACTTGCTCATCATTTCTTGTAGCAAAGTAGTATTCCATTACATTCATATACCATAACTTGTTCAGCCATTCCCCAGGTGATGGGCATCCCCTGAATTTCCAATTCTTTACCACCACAGAAAGAGCTGCTATAAATATTTTTGTACATGTGGGTCCTTTACCCATTTGTGTGCTCTCTTTGGGATACAGCCCTAGAAGTGCTATGGGTCAAAGGATATGCACATTTTTATAACCCTTTGTCAATAGTTCCAAATTGTTCTCCAAAATGGTGGGATCAGTTCACAACTCCACCAGCAATTCATTAATGTTCCAATTCTCCCACATCTTCTTCAACATTTATCATTTTCTTATTTTGTCATATTAGCCAATGACTCTGACCTCAGAGTTGTTTTGATTTGCATTTCTCTAATCAATAGTGATTTAGAGCATTTTTTTCATATGACTATAGATAGCTTTAATTTCTTCATCTAAAAACTGCCTGTTCGTATCCTTTGATCATTTATTATTTGGCGAATGACTTGTATTTTTATAAATTTGATTTAGTCATCTATATATTTTTGAAATGAGGTCCTTATCAGAGACACGCTATAAAATTTCTTCCCCAGTTTTCTGCTACCTCCTAATCTTGGTTGATTGTAACATTTTATCATTCTATCTTTCCTTCTATCTCATGATCCTCAATTATATTCTGTGTCCTAACTGTGACCTCCACACCTTTGACTATTTATTTCTTTCCCAGACCTTCACCCTTGCATTTGTTACACTTGCCTCCTTCCCTATCTTTACCTCTTAGCAAACCATTTCAGCTCCACAATATCTCCACTTGAGTCTATTGCCCCTTAGACTATTGCTAACCATGGTTGGCAGTCCCCAAGCTTACATACATTTGCTCGTGTCTACTTGCAGAAGAAAGAACCAAAATAAACAGTTTCTTTTTGAAAACAAAACAAAACTAAGGGATGAGTAGTCCATTTTGTGAAATTCACCTTTGTACACAGCAGAGCTGCAGAAATGTTTGTCTATCATTTATGGGAGCTAGATCCCCTTACACTTCAGTTTTTTTTTTTAAAGGCAAATACTGCATCAACTGTTATAAAAACTTAAAACTATACACATTCAATGTGCAGCAGTGGCACAGTGCTGGTTCTGGAATCAGGAAGACATCTACTTAAGATTAAATCTGTACTCGAACACTTATTAGCTGTGTGACCTTGGAGAAGTTACTTTACTCTGTTTGCCTCAATTTCCTCTTCCGTAAAATGAGCTGGAGAAAGAAATGGCAAAGCACTCTAGGATCTTTGTCGAGAAAACTCTCAACAGATTCATGAAGAGTTGGACGTGACTAAACAACTGAACAACAACGACATACACATTCAACATGAATCATTGAAGTGGTTATTTTTTTTTAGTGAGGCAATTGGGGTTAAGTGACTTGCCCAGAGTCACACAGCTAGTAAGTGTCAAGTGTTTGGTCTGAGACCAGATTTGAATGCAGGTCCTCCTGACTTCAGGGCCAGTTCTCTATCCACTGCGCCACGTAGCTGCCCCTGAAGTGGTTAATATTAAAAAGTGGTTTGTTTCACCTTGCTGTTTGGACTTCTTCTGCCCATACTCTCTAGAACATTTTCATATAACTACTTTCATTACTTCTACTACTAAGAGGGTAGAAAGGAGCCTTGAAGGTTGGGGGGTAGTAAGGTAGCCAGAGAGTGGAGGCTTGTGGGCCCAGTAAATAATCTGTACTTCAAATCATCTTTTAAGAAGAGGTCTTTGATATAGCTCCTGCCCTTAAGGAGTTTACAGTCTGTTAGGAGAGGAGGTTGAGAATTGGAAAAAACATGTACACAGATAAGTAAATGTAAGGAATATACAATACAATACAATACAATACAATACAAAGTAATTCAAAGAAGGAGAGTGTTTAAAAAAAGGGGGGGAGGATCCAGAGAGGCCTAGAGTAGGAACTGGTACCCAACCTCTACCTTGGAGGGAGCTAGCCATTGGAAGAAGCAGAGCAGGGCATCCAGGACTATATATGCCTGGCCAAGACCACCACCGGTTCTCAGAGGGGGAACATCCAGGTGTGATACTGTTTCGTCTGTACCTCCGAATCTGGACGGTGCAACCAGAGCCCACCTATGATGAAACTGTGCTTTTTTTGGAGAAGACAGCCAAGGACTTGGGCCTTGTCAGAAGGTGGAGGTGGCCTCAGGCCCAGTAGTGACTATATTGACCTGGCAAAGTACAGATCTAAGGCTCTGTTCTCTTGTGCTTAACTCCCACACCGATGTGGTGCCTGCCTTCCAGAAACACTGGAATCAGGATCCCTTTGAAGCCTTCAACACCCAAGGGAATGTTTATGCCTGGGGTGCTCAGGACATGAAATGGGTTGGCATTCAGTACCTGGAGGCTGTTTGGAGGCTAAAGGCAGAAGGGAAGTGTTTTCCCAGGACCATTCACATGCCTTTTGGCACTGACTGGAAGACACCAAGGCGTGGAGCTGTTTGTGAAATGGCTGGAGTTTCAGGCTCTACCAGCTGGGTTTGCCCTAGGTGAGGGCTTGGTTAGTGAATGGAGCCCTTGGTGGCTCCATGTCACAAGCTCTGCGAACCCAGGCCATGGCTCACGGTTCATGGAGAATACAGCGGCAGAGAAGCTGAACAACGTGGTCACCTCAGTCCTGGAGTTCCGAGAGCAGGAGAAGCATCGGCTACAGTCAGACCCCAACCTGACTCTGGGGGTTGTGACCTCCGTGAACCTGACAATACTGGAGGGAGGAGTTGCCTTCGATGTAGTGCCGGCCACCGTGAGCGCTAGCTTCGACTTTCAAGTTGCTCCAGATGTGGACCTTAAGGCCTTTGAGAAATGGATTCAGGGCTGGTGCCAGGAGGCTGGTGCCAGGCCTCCCCCAGGAGGCTGGGGAAGGTGTCACCTACCAGTTTCAACAGAAATGGACAGAGCCCCGAATTACAGCCACCAATGACACTCTAATCCATGGTGGACTGGGTTCAGCAGAGTCTGTAGACAGCTTAATCTCACTGTGAAGCCCCAAATCTTCCCAGTTGCCACTGACAGCCGCTACCTACAGGCTGCAGGGGTTCCAGTACTGGGCTTCTCCTCGATGAACTGAACCCCAGTCCTGCTGCATGACCACGAGTTCCTGAATGAAGTCGTGTTCCTTTGGGGCATTGACATCTATGTGCGACTGCTGCCCGCCCTGGTCAGTATGCCAGCCCTTCACAATGAGTGCTAATAGCCCCACCTAACAGCAGCCTCTGGCTTATCCTAGTGCCTTCCCCTCCCCAACCTGGGGTGCTGAGGAAAAAAAAAAGAGGTCTTTGAGATTTCACTGGGATGTCATACTCTCAATATAAAGACACCTACTCATACAGATGAGCAACACCTCTATAACTTAGAGTTTTTTGAGAACTACTTCTAAGATATTTAAGGTCTTGGTTACACAATTAGCACCTTTCAGTAACAGGGCTGGATGACTGTTCTTTTCTGACTCCTAGGTCAAGTATCTACTGATTATTTTATATTGCTTCTGAGCCCAAAGTAAATATGTAGGTGAATGGAAAAAATGTATGGATTTTGCATCAATTAGAATTATAAGAGACAGTAATCTAGAATACTGTAATCAGTTCTGGGTTCTTAAACTCAGAAAATATATTAGCAATCTAGAGACCTTATGGAGGGGGCATACAGGATGATAAAATGCCTTAGAACCTTGCCATGTGAAGTTATTAAGATGAATGCAAGGAATGGGGGATCCATAGTCTGCTAAAGAGAAGATTGTTGGAAGACAGAGAGAAGATGGTTGTTTCTCAAATGAGATAACATTTGCAAAAGGATCAGCACAATGTCTGATACATAGTAGATGCTTAATAAAACTGTTCCTGTCCCTTGTTAGAATTTTGAAGCCATAACTCATAGAAGAGGGATTAGTTTGGATTTGTTTAGAATCAGAGAATGGAAAAAAAAAACTGCAGCAATGAGCAATAAAGATATTAGGTTTAGAAAAACTTAGAAATTAGGTGTGTTCTCCCTCACTGAATGTCTTTTTTTTTTTCCTAATGGATCTTTTTATCTTTCCTAGGCTAGATGTACAAGGGTTACTCACTGCAGTGTCCCACTTCTGAACCATATCCAAGCTTTAATCCACTCTGTTTCTAACCCAGTCCAGTTTGCCCAACTTAGGTAATTTGGTTGTCCTCTACTAAAGCAGACTCATGAGGTTGATCCAACATGTAGTGCAGACAATCAGTAGGCATAGTTCAGTGTGCCTCAGGACTCCTGTGCTAAAGCAATTCATCAGCCTCAGCCTCCATCATAGCAAAGATTGTAGGCCCTTTACCATGTCTGACTGCTACATATCTTCAAGTAAAAGCCCAGGTGATTCCTAGCCTAATGTGTTATAAAAGGCATTCTTTTTCTGATCCTGACAGGACTTAATGACTGCTGATGCTCTTTGACTTCTACAATAATATAATTCTGTCAAATGGAGGTAAGGAAGCATGAAAACAAACAAAAGAAACAACCCAATGATTTCCCAGTTTATATATAGCCTAATCCTGAACCACGAATCAGTCCTTCAAATGTTTGCTTAATAAATAGATCAAGATTAAATTTCTTAGCAAATTCATTGCTCAAGCATGTAAGTCATTAGAAATAGATTTATTACTACTACTACTACTACTACTACTACTATTATTATTTAGCCAGTGGCCCATGAATGAATGCGTTTCTCTGTCTACTTTGTTCTTAATATTTGGACAATTATGTTTTGGAACTCTCAATTGAGTTTTTTTTCTTTTTTTTTGTGTTTTTGTATTTGAATACTAGTATATACTTAGAAGGATGTATGTTAAAGAAACATAAAAATCTGGAGATAAATGTGAAAATTCTAAGGACATTCTGATTTTTATCTTGAGGGTCAGTTTTTCTGCACTTTCTGTAAAGGTTTTCTTTTATGCTAATCTTGAAAATTCAAATTTCTTCCCCAAATTGATTATGTGTTTCTGAAACCATACCTTGGTTCCTCTAGTTCTGTCTCCCCACACCAATTGCACTTTTAAACAAACTATTTTTCCTTACCTTAGTCCCTGTTCTTTATGAAGTTAACAGGAAAAAAAAAACATTAAAAATTGTCCTAAATCCCCCACTGTGCCTATTTAGGAGATTTACTTCATTTTAGAAATTATTGAAATCTGAGATATTTAGAGTTGTTTCTGAAAATGTATATCAGCTAGGGTTCTATGGTAATTCAATTATTCATATTAATTCTGTGTTGAAAAATAACCCAAAATCTTACCCATCAAGTCTATGGAAATACAAAGGTTCTCACAGATGTGTTTGAACAAAGACAATTGTAACAGACAGATACTCCTCTCTTCCTAAGTCTGTGCTCAGGAACAGCTTGCACATTTCCCTCAGTTGATTTCCTTACTGCATCAGACAGCTATAACATTCCTTACTGGTGTCTGACTTTATTAGCTGAAGTACTGAATGCTTCCAACATTTTCCCCTCTGAATTTAAAATTGTCCCTTCTTGTTTATAATTTAGGGAGGTGGCTTTTTTTTTAATCTTTCCTTTAGAGCAGTTGAAACAGTCATCAAGCTTAGCATCCTTGTTTTTAGTGTTCCTCATCATTTCGAGATCATTTTGCAGAGAAGCACTTTCTAGAGTACCTTCTATATTTTCTCCAATGATTATTTCTACTTTCCAAGGAGAAAACTCCCATTTGTACCATGAATTCATTTGAGTTCCTCAGCTTGCTATAACTCCTTGGTAATTCACTGGCTAGGGAAATATTATTTTATTTGAATCACTCTCCTCAAATTCAGATCGTGAATTTATGGGTCTTTTCTTGGAAGGGTGTTGGAAGATTAATTCACAAGATTTTTTTTTCTTTTTATTTTGCTTTAGTCTATACTCAGCTAATTCTCTTATTTGTAACTAATTTACTTTTTTATTGGATTTGAGGCTACAGATTCATTTATATATATAACATGAACTGGAAATAAACAGCAAAATAGGACTATCCTTCACACTCCAATAAATGTTTTCTTGAACTAGATTTTTATATAAAGAAAAAGCTTTCAACACAAAATCATTCACAGACTGAAACATCTGTGGGACCTCACCCTTTAAAGAGAATACCTCTTCCATTTCATCTGTATTCACCATCTATAATACAGGCAGTGGCTTGTACTAAGCATTTGCTTCCCCATTTCAGGCTCCTTCTGATACTGATAATCAGATCATTTCTCAAAGTTTATTTTTTCTATGCTTGCATTGATCAGAAAATTGCATGATCTTAAGATATGCACAAATAACATGTCATTAGAGGAGACTGTTTTTCATTCATGCTTTAAAAATGAGAATTAAGTGGAGTGAGATATATTGTTCTCTATACCTTTCAATCTTTCTTTTTGGTGATAAAAATAATCTGTTCTACAGATGATATATCTTAATTGGATGTCATTCCAATCTTCCTGCTTTTTCCCATTCACTTTTTTTTGTTTGTTTTTCTGCTGTTTTGGGAAGTTATACCATTCATAGTCTTCAATCATTCTGCCCCATAACAAGTTGGTGCTGGATATACCTTCCAAGCTGGTTTTGTCCTTAGATACCTTTTTCTCTCGTCTGCTTTGGACTCCTTTTTGAGGTAACTGTTTCAAATTACTTATACTTCTTTTAGAAATTATAATTAGTGTCAATGTCTTTACTTTTATCCATTTCACAGGTCTCAGAGTCATTGCTTTGTTAAAATAGGTCAAAATGGAACTGTTTTAATTGTGCATAATGTTTTCTCATCCCAAACCTTTCTTATAATTTGGGGGTGGTTTATCTGAGGGCACACACAAACAGCTAATTTTGGAACCATGCCTTTGTAAAAGATTAGTCTGTTAAGATTTACTTATTCTCATTTTTTGGCAGTAAAAAGTTTTCCTTGGAGAGTCAAATTAAGGACTTGGTGGAGTTGATTTTATTGTGCCATCAATGGTAAAAAGAGAAACCATTTCATTAAATATTTTATCATTTGACTTTTAAGTGTTTATGATGAGCCCTTGAAAAAAATATGAAATTACTTGCTGCTTCTGTGCTATGTTACTAAAGATAATACAGAGAAATTCTTAAAAGAGCTTAAAAATTTTCTCTTGATAAGAATCAATATATCCTTTGATGTTCAGTGCTTCAGTATGGTGACGGGCTTAGAAGGACGTGCCAAATTTCTAGGATGCATTGTCAAATATTAACACTAAAGTTCTGCTCTAATGTCCCATCATGTAACCTTGTGGGATCAGAGGCTTTGCTAGGTGAACCCAAGCTCTGTCAATTTTTAACATTAGGTTTAGAGTAGGGGTTGAATAAAGAAATCATATGTCTTATCCAAGGACTGATCTATTCAATTTTTTTAATGTTCATCTCCATATTAGCCAGAATGTGATGAGTATTTGTTGTTCTTAGCGTATACAGGGGAATTGTCATCTATATTGTGAAATTATACACACACACACATACACACACATCCAATTGAAATTATATATCCTTGATATCAATGAATCAATGAATCTATGAGTATTTGTTAAGTGCCTGCTAAGTATTTTTAAGGGGATGTTATTTGTGAACATTTTAGCAACTGAGATCATTGTTAAAATCAAGCTTAGATTTTTCAGAAATTAGGAATAGACAATAACAGAAAAATGTTATTTCCATTTTTACAAGATTACTTGAATGATAGCTCAGGGAAATAACCTAGACATAGCTTATCTGAATTTCTCTCATTGTATTCTTTCATAAAGGATGGTGAGATAAAGGTATATTGAGGGAGAATTCAGAACTTCTTGACTAACTTTATCCTAACTTATTCCTGCATAAATGAATCAATTAGGAAGCGTTTATTATATACCAAATATGTGTTGATGACTCTGATCTGGAAATACAAAGACAAAAATTAAAATATTACCTATCCTTAAAGAGCCTAATAAATAATAGGTAATATGAAATGAGGCATATATTAAAATGTCACAAGGATCTATCTTGAAAATATTCTTTAAATAATTTGACAAAATTTGATTTCAATTAAATCCTACTGTGATTCTTCATAATGGACATAACTTTGGTTTCTCAAAGGCTTAGAAGCACATAAGCAAGTCTATCAATTTATCATGTAGTATATATCTCTTTTTTAAAAAAATGATATACAGCTAATGCAAGAGGATTTATTATTCAAAGGAACTCATAATAATCTCATTTCATGTATGAGAAGATTCTAGAAAATCAATAAAATGACATAATAATGGGAATTATGATAACTAAACCTCTCTGAAATAGTATTTTTTACAGAAATTGAGATGCCCTGACTAATTCTGTTGTGCTTAAAATGGAGACTCATTTGCCTTATGTTGTTTTCACAAAAAGGTGACATGTATATGTATATATATATATATACACACACACACATATAATAATTCACATATATGTATATGTGTGATTTGTATATATGTGCATATATACATATATACACATATACATATATACACATACATACACATACATGCATACATATATACATACACACGCGTGCACGCACACACACACATAGTTATCCCTCATACAGTTATTGTTTGTTGCTCTTTTACCACAAACTTCTGTTAGAAATATTGACCCTAGGAGCAGCTAGATGGTGAAGTGGATAGAGCTCTGGCCTTGGAATCAGGAGGACCTGTGTTCAAATCTGGCCTCAGACACTTGACACTTACTAGCTGTGTGACCCTGGACAAGTCACTTAACCCCAATTGCCTCACCAAAGAGCAAAAACAAACAAAAAAGAAATATTGACCCTGTGGCTCTGAGCCCTCCCTCTTCTCCATAAAATGGAAGTGTGTATATGCACACACATACTTATATGCACACAGTATATTAGCAGTAGCAGCTTACTTTTCCATATTATTTATTATGTGCCAGCTAAGTGCATTATAATTATTACATCATTCAATCGTCCCAGACAGAGGTGAAGTGACTTACCCAGAGTCACACTTCTAGTAAGTGTCTGAGACTGGATTAGAATTCAGGTCTTCCTGACTCAAGGTCCAGTTCTCTATCCACTGCACCACCTAGCTGCACATATTTCATAAAAATAAATAAATCCATGGTTGGGAAATCACAATGTAAGCCTTAAAATGCCAACGTTAATTTGGGTCATTTGTAAATACATTTCTACCATTTGTATCATTAGAGGAAAATACCACACATTTGCACGTACCATAACATCTTTCTATGAAAATTAATTATATCAAATCAAAATATCTTAAATTAATTACATAGACTTATACACACATAAAATATTCCATTTTAACCCATTTTAAATTATATTTTCCTTAACTTTATATTGTTTGGTTTTAATCTCTAGACACTTATCAATGAGAGGACCTCTGTGATATTCTTGAGAGTTAGGTCTGTGTCATATATAGTTCTGTACTTTTACCATTTAGTCCCTTATACACAATGTTTACTTAACAAACATGATTTGAAAAAAATGGACAAAATTCATATAATTTTATCTTTTTATGGAAAAAGCCATATTTTGTGAGGAAGAAAAATTGCTACAACTTAATTTTTTTGGTAATTTTTTTAGAACTTCAGGCAACATTTTTTCAGATCATTCCAAAATCAGTCTTTAAACCTTACCCTATAATATATTCTATTCACTGCTGCCAAAAATCATCTTCAAGTGTTATTTTCAACAGGCTACTTTGCTTCTTAGAGCCATTCATTGACTCCCAATTGCTGCTTACATTCAATTGCAACCCAGATTTTTTTAAGATTCAGTGATAACTGTTTGTTATATCTAATCATCTCTTTTCTCTGACACATGAAAAACATATTTCTCTTTTCTTTACTAACCTTTTATTTCTCTTCCAAAGCTTTCCCTTTCCTCCTTCAAAATCATCCCCCAATATCCCAGTCTTCAACACAATTTCCAGTGTAACTCCACTTAATTTGTAACTAATTAGTCCAGTAATTACTTCCCATATTACTTATATTCCCTACTTTCTAAACTTTGTATTTGTCATTCACAAGCTAATATTTAAGTTATGGTACAAATATGAAAATTTAAACAAAAATAATATGGCTATAGAGTACACTGATAATTTCTTTTTACATTGCATCAATTCAATATGAGATGCCAGGAACTCATAGAACCCATTACCAGTGCATTGTGTAGGGGACAGGTATGAACTGGAAGTTTTGTTACCCACTACTCAGTTCTGGGTCACAGATCCAGAGAGAATTGAGAAGAGGAATGTGCAAATGTAAGCTTGGTATTCTCTGTCAGAGAGGCTCTGGGTGGTGTCAAGAAAGGAGATAGATAAACATCCAGCAGCATGAGTATGTGGCTAAGATTCCAAGCACAGAGAAGGATCTCATTTCCAGCATTTAGCCCAGCCTCTAGAGAAATAGCTAGGTCTAGAGGGAATCTGATAAGAGAAGAGTCTAACAGAAATCCAGGTCAGGAACTTGTAGAGTTCAAAACGGGGAGGCAGAAATCAGACCTCCAAAGTTTCAAAATCCCTGAAAATTAGAATGGACCAAATTAAAGTCAATTACTTCATAAGCCAGAAAGAACTACTGAAACAAAGTCAAAAGACTCGAAAAAAACAGAAGAAAACCTAAGGTTTATCATTGTAAAATTACCTCAACAGCAAAACAGATCAAGGAGAAAAAAAAAATTAAGAATCATCAAACTATCTGAATGCTATCCCTAAAAAAGGAGCCTAGATGCTAGTTCAAGTTTGTTTTTTTCTTTTCAGATGTTTTAGAAACAGAAGGCAAAGTGGAAATAGAAAGAATCCACTAATCATCTGAAAGTTACACACAAAAGAAAACCCACAGGAACATCATTTGCAAAATCAAGTTTTTCCAGGTCAAATAAAAATATATAGAGTACTTGGAATATAATATCACAAAAGAGAGAACTGTGCATTGCCCAATCTCAAGCCTGAAAGTTTCATGTGTTATTGTAAATTTACATACATAGTTGAAATCTTTTAATCATGCCACTATCCACACAAAACAGTGCTTGCTACTCCTTTCTTTCCTGGAATGAATTTCCCCCACCACAACCAAGCTGTCAGACCGTAAGCAAAAAAGGAGACCAAAAATACCAACATATATTTGTGATGTTTTGGGGAATCTTTATTGGTCTCATTTATCTCTGTAAGACCTAAGTATACTGCCAAAGTACTCATGTCAGATAACATTGGAATTTTTCTATCTATATGGCTCTGCTTTCTAGCCCAGATTTCATGAGGAGAAAAAAAAATCTACCTCTTTAAATTCATTATTGAGTAAACATTTGTTTAGCATCTACTATGTGTTAAGCACTGTGTAAGCACTGGAGATACAAAAAGAAGCCAAGGACAGTCTCTTCCTTCAAGAAGCTCACAATCTAATAAGGAAGATAGCATGAAAACAAATATGTACAAATAGGAAATAATTAGTGGAAGGAACTGGAATTCAAAGGAGTTGGGAACGGCTTCCTGTAAAAAAAATAAAATAAAATTTTAGTTGGGATTTTAAGGAATGCAGGGAAGTGAGTGGGAAGAGTCGAAGGGAGAAAGTATTTTCAGAATGGGGGACAGAGAAAGTACCCTGTGTTGTTTGTGGAACATCCATGAATCCAGTATCACTAGATTGAAAATTATGTGCTGGAGAATTAGGTATAAGATGGGAAAGGTAGGAAGGGGTTAGGTTAAGATGGGCTTTGAATACCAAATAGAGCATTCTGTATTTGATCCACTGAAATTTATTGATTAGGGAGGTGGGGAGGTGACAAGGTTGAAGGAACCTGTGCTTTAGGAAAATCATTTTGGTGACCGAATTGGGGGAGCAATTTCAATGGGAAAATACTCAAGACAGACAGACATACATGTAGGCTATTGCAATAGTTCATGTGTGAGGTAATAAGGGCCTGCATTAAAATGGTGGTTACGTCAGAGGAGATAAGAGACCAAATTCAAGAGGTGTTGCAAAGGTGAAATTGACTATACTAAGCAACATATTGGATATTAGGGATAGGAGTGAGAGATAGTGAGGAGTCCAGGGTGACTCTTAGGTTGTGATCTTGAGGAATGAGAGGATGGTATTCTTCTCTTCAATGATAGGGAAGTTAGGAGGCAGGGGTGGGGCAGTTTAAGGGGAAAGATAATGATAAGATATATTTTGAACATCAAGTTTGAGATGTTTGAAAGGCAGTTAAAGAAGAGGCATTGAAATTCAGTAGAGAAGCTGGGGAAGAAGAGACATATTTGAGAATTATCACCATAGGGATTGTGCTTAAATACACGGGAGCTGATGAGATCAACAAATGAAGTACTTCTAAGGGAGAAGAAAAGAAGACTCAGGACAGAACCCTGAGGGACATCTACTTCCATTACCTGGAAGAGGATCCTAAAAAAGAAATAGAAGGAGAGGTCAAATGGTTGGAAAGAGAGCTAAGGAAGAGTGATGTTGCAAAAACCTAGAGACACAAGAGTACAGGGAGGGGGACAGGGTATTCAATTGTCAAAGAATGTAGAAAGTTCAAGGAGAATGATGATTGAGGAAAGGCCATCGAATTTGGCAACTAAGAGATCATTAATAATTTTGGAGAGAATAGTTTCAGTGGATTAAGGTTGAAAGCCAGATTGTAAAGAGTTAAAAAGGGAGTGAAAAAAAGAAAAGAGAGGCAAAGACTGTAGGAGACCTTTTCTAAGAGTTTAATTTTAATTAGACTAGGTAAACAAGATCTAACTATGGGGTTGGGATCTGGACCCCAGAAAGGAAAAACCCTGGACTTTCCCACGTGGCCAACTCTCTGGCATTTGCCTGAGGCTATAATCCCAACAAATGGCCTTTCATTGTGGCTACACCCAGTCTCCCAATTCTATGTTATCCTTAACCTAGCCTAACCCCCCATTATTTTACCTCCGTATGGCCCCCAGCCATTTACTTCCCTTAATCCTAGGTAGGCTCCATTCTCCCTTGGCCAAGTGGTCCAGGTCCCAGGAGTTCCGTTCACCCCAATTTACTGGCCACTCCCATCCAGATCCTCCTTAGACCCCTCCTTAGACCCCTCCTCCAGTCACTCCAAACTACTTGGCCACTCCTAGATTCCTCCCAATCTTTCTGTATATAAGGTCCATCTTGTCTCCATTGAGGTGCTTAGATTCTTAAAATCTAACCACTGCTGAGATTCTTACAATGTAGCCAGCCAATAGCTCACTATTCAGACTCCTTAAGAGTCTGTGCAATATGAGAAATGTTCTAATAAACCTTTTTTTTTGCCTGAAAGGAGGTTTGGGTCACATTCTTTCCGGCAGAATCACATGTTGTGATTTTGGGGTCAGCACCCCTAAACCCCTGAATCTCAACATTAGTACTATAGTTAGCAGGGTTGAAAGGATCAGGTGATAGTCCCCCCCCCCACCCAAGAAGTGTGAGACATGGGCCTCTTTTCATTATTTCCTATTTATTTTTTTTATAGCTTGCTTTGTATATATTTGTTCGCATATTGTTTACTTCATTGAATTATAATTTCCTTAAGGTCAGGGAATGTAGTCACTTTATGAAAGGTTATTATTAATTATTGGCAATAGTAAATGAGCCGGGGGAGGCTAGGTGGCCCAGTGGATAGAGCTCTGGCCTTAGAGTCAAGAGGACCTAAGTTCAAATCTGATCTCAGACACATGGCACTTACTAGCTGTGTGAGTCACAGCTAGTCACTTAACCCTGTTTGACTCACCAAAAAAAAATCTGTCTATATCTATATCTAT
>NW_020947238.1:1587598-1632627 GCF_900497805.2 Vombatus ursinus
CTATATCTATATCTATATCTATATCTATATCTATATCTATATCTATACCTGCATCTATCTATTAATATATATATATATGTGTGTGTGTGTGTGTGTGTGTATATATACATATATGAGAGAAATAGAGTAAATGAGCCAGCAGATAGGAGGAGACTGAAAATTAGGGATACAGTAGAGATAACAGAGGGGACAATCTATTAGAAGAAAAGAAAAAAAAATCTCTTTTCCCCTCTGCAAATCCAATAGTCACAATAAACAGCTCAGGTTTGCAGACTAACCATTTTGACATGGGTTGATGGCTTAAGTATGAAATTAAACCTTTCAGAAGAGAACAAAACAAAACTTCCAAAAATTTTCCACACAAAATATTTTCACTCTAGAATCCACACCATGATGGAGTGTCCTCAACCACTAACAGTGATCTTTCTGGAATTCTCTTTCTTCTATTCAAATTTCCCATTCAAATGCAATATAAGGGCAGACCACAGAAACTCGTGGAATGTTGGGTAAAACATCTCTTCCAGCAAGAATTTGTCCTGGTCCCTCATGGCTTCTGATTCAGTGACTGTGGCAGTAAAACCAATAGGAGGGTTTATATTTCTATACTTTCTCAATATACATAATTTCCATTGTTAGTTTATTTTTCCAGAGGTATTGCGAGGCATCAAAGACATAATTGATGTAAATAATTTTGCTCACCCTTAAGAGCTATATAAATGTCACATATTATTATTATCATTTGTCTACAGTCACCAGGCCTTGTTTCCTGTTGTATAGAATGCAATTTGGTAAGCCTGGACACTGTCCTACCAACTTTGAGCAATATTTTTGGAGCACATACAACTGTGACCTGGTAAATACTTGGATTGGGGAGAGGGATTTGTGGGAGATGTATACACACTCAAATTTAATCTACATTATTAACACTTTCTTAAATCTAAACAATCAACAAAACAATAAATTAAACCCTGATTTATTGTGTTTGCTTTTTCCAACCTATAAATGTTCCCTCTGAAATTTTAATGATCAGCTCCCAAAGGTCAATTAGAGTTGGCTCCAACACATCCTTGTTTTCATCTATGTATACCTTCTTTGGTCTCTGTGCAACTTAAAGTAGATTTGTTGATATTTACATGGACATGTCATATCCACTGATAATACACTTCAAAAATTCAGTTTTCCAGATAAAAATTCCCCCAAATAATACAAGATAACCTTCCCCCACCCCCATGTAAACATCCAGCAAATAGTACCAATCCTGTATATTTGGCAGAATATGACCAGGCATTAAAAGAGCTGTCTGACCTCATAAACTTTTAAATCCAGTTATGCATTCACAGAAAGGGTGGATTGTGATGGTAAATCTGTGAGGTGCAAGAAGTCTCTGAGCTGAGAATGATTGTTCAAACACTTAAACCTTATCCCTTACCAAGTGCAAGTCCTATTATCAGAAATCCTTGTACGAAGATGAGGAAAAGGGAATTACCTGTATCCACATTTAGCTACATCTTAACAGCCCCAGCAAGACTCAACTGCCCAGCAGGAAATAAAGGTCTGAAAAGTTATAACCCTCTTCAAACAACTCTAATACTGGTTCTAACAGGTTTCTCTCACTGTTTTACTATGTACCATGTCTCATTAGGCTATCTACAACGTGGTAGTTACAGAGAGTCTTGACAGATCCCAAATGTCACTGCAATCACTTTTACCAAGTGCTGTCCCCCATGTGTAGTCTGCTTTTACTTTTGTTGAAGGAAATGTGGAAAGGCAACAGAGGTCCTTCTTAACGGAAACAGGCAATTTGGTTTCAGCTCTAAAATTAGGATTTTTGTTAAACTCCAGGAGAATCTTAACAGAAATTTACCCTGGTATGCATTTTATTTATTAAGATAAAGGTCAATCTCTCCACATGCACCCAACCCAACCACTCTGCACTACATGCATACAGCATGGGTGAATATTACATATATGTGTCTACACACATATATGTATATGTATGCATACATGTATATGAACATACACATATGCATCCAAATTATCAAATGTCTATTAAATCCCTACTTTGCACAGGGATTTGTATAAGCACTGTGAATACAAAGATGAAACTAAAAAACAATAACAATAAAAATCCATTATAACTCCAGGAGGATTAAGGGAACATCAGTAATGAAGAAAAAAAGGAAAGACATCCCATGGAAACTGGCACATGACCTAAACGTCAAAGAAGGCTAAGAATTCTCTATGAGACATCAGGGGGAATCCATGCCTATCATGGGGAATAGTCTATGCAAAGTCATAGAGGTAGATAATGGACTGCTAAGTTAGGGGGACAGAGAAACGGGGTGAGGTGTGGTCAGCTTTTCTGGAACAAGAGCATGTGAAGGGAAACAAAGGCTTCAGATGCCAATCTTAAGTATATTAGTATATACATACATCCATACATACATACATAAAACATGTGTATTGACTAGCCATCCCTATTCTGTGGAACCTAGTTAAAAATGTTTTTCAAGACTTTCCAAAATGCAGGCATTTCTAGGTCCATGACTACACAGAATCTTTTTTACCAAGGCACCATCATTTGTAAGCTATAAATAGTCATTAATTAGAAGTGAAATTCACCAGAAAATTACCCTTTGCTTTTGTGTCAAAGACAGAATTGTGTAAGGAAAAGCATTTTAGTATTTATATCTATACAAATCTAGGGATATGATGAACCCAGTTTATGTGGGCTTGTGAGAACTGATTGTTACATTTTCAGCAAGATCTTTAACATCTCAGAAATAGATAAATACTACAAATCAGGGCTTCATAATTGTTACATTAATTGTCTGGACTTAATAAATTATTGGAGAAAATGTTAATAATTCATATTTACTTAAAAGTGTGTCATGATTACTTTTTTTTTCTAGGAGATCAGGTTGTTAAGCATTCACCAGCACACCCCTCTCTATACCTATACCAATACTTATAATTATACCTTTATCTATTCCTGGACATATACCTATGCCTATGCTTATGCCTATTCCTACATATCTACACTTACACCCACAATTGTAGATTACATAGACTAGCTATAAATTAGACATAGATAAATATACATATAGATAAAGAGATAGATGTAAATGTCTCTCTATATGTAGATAAACATAGATGCCTCGAATTTTATTAAACTGCTATATTAGAATGTTGCCTTATAAAGATTTCTAAGTTTCTTAAAATAAAGGCAAGATTAAGCTCCAAAATTTTATATATGTGTGTGTGTGTGTGTGTGTGTGTGTGTGTGTGTGTGTGTGTGTATAATCTGAACTACTCATACTGAATCTAGGTTGAAACTTATTTTGAATACTCTGAATTTTTTAAAAAAATGTTCTATATTCCATAGTTGTGAGATAATTGCTATGGAAAAAATGCATAGTTTGCTTGTGATCAGTTATTTTCCCATCATATACTTCTGATAAAAGAGATGTCTCAATGAATATACACACATATATCTATCTCTACATCTCTATTTAACCATAGTAATATAGATACACACACGTGTGTATGAACATAACTGTGCCTCTGCATATGTCTGTGTGTGTGTGTGTGTGTATGTGTGTTTGTATGTTCCTGTGTATATCAAACTCAAACATTAAACAACTCTATGGGTAGGACTGGAGGGTAGAATACCAAGCTTCTCCCAAAGACTTCCTTTTAGATGTGTCAGAAATTGAATTTCCAGCTACTCTATTTTGCATCCATAAGCTGTGCTTTGTTTTTTTCAACTTCACAATACAAGATGCCCCTTCTACTTTTCCAACTCCTTTTGTTTGTTGTCTTCCTCCATTAGATTATAAGCTCCTTGAGAACCAGGCTTTTATTTCTCTTATTTATTTCTCTAGAATTTAGCACAGTGCTTAACACAAAATAAATGTTAATTGAAATAAATTGAACAGAACGAAACATGAGAAAATTATACTAAGATTAGAAGTCAGAAGACCTGAAATTTGAATTAGCTGTGCCATTAACTAAACTATAAACTGTGAGAGAAATTAAGTTATAATATTATCTTAATGACTAATATAATTTTGTGACCCACCCTTTTCTTTCTATTTCTATTGAGGTCCAGTCAGCTTCTGAAGGGCATAGCTGACTGAGATATGGTGGGACCACACTCAACTGGGACACCTAATTTTTGTTTAGAGTATAAACAGAATCCAATCTGAGTGAGCGTTTGCCTGAGGGAAGAACTCCCTGTCCTTGATCCCCCTCAGAGAATAGAGCAATCCAGCTCATGAATGAGAAAACTAGTTTGAGAAGTCCAAATGGAAATGGTTTCTCCTGTCCAGATGTCTTGAGACTGCTGAACCTCATGATGAAACTAGGTTCTCAGGAGGAGAAGCTGAAGACTTTTAGCCTTCCTACTCATTAAATGTCCACCAATCAAGGTTCAGTTTTACTCATTAAGGAAGTTCCCTTTCAGAATGGAAGTTGAGACTCTTCTTTAGCATTTTTGGTTACCCAGAGAAACCATTGACCATCAATGTATTGATTTCTGTCTAACCTAATTAATAATTTGAGTATTAATTACCCAGAAACTCTGTCTCTCAGAGTTTTCATTCATCTCAGCTTCCTGAATGTAGGGTCAAGTATCTTGCCTAAATTTCATATTGTAATACAGCACATAGTATATGCTTAATAAATCTTGCCTATGTTCTGTGATATCTTAGTGTGTGTGTGTCTGCGTGTGTGTGTGTGTGTGTTTTATGATGTTGGACAAGTCATATCATCTCTCTTAATCTCATTTTATCATTTGTAAAATGTAGAGGATTGAACTAGATGAGCACATATGTACTCATGATTCTGTTGCTTTGGCCAGGCAATAAAATAGAATTAGATGAAATATAAATGCCAGCTTTTAGCCAAAGCACAATATCCTGACTTACTCTCATTAGGTACTTGTGATGTGAGTCCAAAGGCCAAATAATGAATTTCTCTATTATAGGTAATTTTTAAAAAGTTTTTAAAAAATTTTAAAAAAATAAGATAATTTATTCTGAAATAACCTCATTGAAGAAAAGGGAAAGTGAGTCATAGAAGATACCCTATATACCTGCCTTGACACCAAAGCCACATCACTGTTTTGCATCAGACTTTATCTTCAAGGTTAAAGGCACAACTACAAGATTCATGGTCACTCTGACTACCCAAAACCATTCCCCGTTTTCCTGTGAACACTATACTCCCCAAACCATACATTGGCTCTTGAGATCTTGGGGATGAGCTTCACTCTGTTCCCATTAGTATGGGTAACATTTATTTGATCTGCTCAATGTTGCTTTTTAATTTACTATTTTGATTTCTTTGACATCTTCTAGTAAGCATGAATAGAAAAAAAACAATATTTTTATGACACTGTGGAAGAAACTTCACCTTCAGTTTTTTCATCTATAAAATGAAGGATAAGTGTTAAAGTCCCTTCCCTATCCAATATTCAGTCACATTCAATTTCTGCAACTTTATAATGGTCTGTTGGTGTAGACTTCATTAACATTTTTGTTCATGACTCGAGAATTTTGGTATTTCCTACACAAGACTCTTATTTTGGAAAACCAACCTTTCCTTGAAGTTTTCCATCACTTTAAATCCTTTTTCTACTTAATAGCTAACATTCACAGCAGAATAACAGCCAGATTCTGGTTGTCTTTGCCTTATAAAAGGTAATCAGTGTGAGCTAAAGGAGTTGCTGAAGTAATTGACCCAGCTTCAATTACTAGCAGCCTCACTCTGTCATGAGCATGTTGGAAGTTCCCTCATGTGCGTGTGGGGGGAAAAAAAAAATCAGGTTGCAACTTTAAGCCCTTCACTATCTAGTCCTTACTCACCTCTGCACTCTCCAGTCTTATTTCATATTACCTCCCCATGTGTATACTTTGTTCCAGTCAGTTAGGATTGCTAGTTCTTCACACATGACATTCCATCTTCTGGGCTATTCCTTTCTACAAGATGTCCTCCATATCTGGAATTCATTTTCTTCTTACCTTAGAATTTTGAGCATCTTTCAAAGCACAACTAAAGGGCCACCTCATAGCTGAGAACTTTTCCAATTCTCTCCGATTGTTAATGTTCTCTCTCTCTTGAAATTACTTTGTGTACATTTTCTTTCATTCCTCCCCTACCCCCAACCCGATATATTTTAAGGTACTCAGTGAAATAGATTGTGACTTTTCTCCTTATATTTCCAAGGCCTAACAAAGTGACTTGTACACTCTAGGGTCTAGGTGCTCAAAAAAAAATATATATATATATATATTGTTGATTTGTTGAGGGCAAGATCTTAGCCTATCTACACTTTCACCCAAAGTACAAGTCAGAACACAAAGATTCTAGTCCTAGATCTATCATGAACTGGCTGTGACTTTGTGTAGGTCTAGCAACAATAATATTAATTTTTTGGACTTCATTTTAATCTTCTATAAAATCTGGATGTTGGACTAGATGAGCACTAGATTCCTTCCAGTTCTATATCCTAAGATTCTAGGATCCAATAGGTACCAAAGTGACGTTTGCTCTGGGATAAGAAATTATCATTCATTGGTAAGCCAGAAAATTCCAAAGCTACCTATATATTGTAATCTTCTGCCTCAAAGTTTTCTCATGAGAAATACCTTACCTATATCTTCCTTGGCTCCTTTTATAGGGGCAGGATTTTACCTGATAGGGCCATTGTATGAGGTTCTCTCCGACCATATCTTTATTTACTATTTCCATTTATCATTTGAGAGGAAATAAAAAATGCCATATTTGAGTTCCATGCAAAATACATTCTACTGAAGGTCTTTTATTAATTAATCTTACTTCATTTGTGGATTATCTTAATTTGAATGATTCTCTTTAGGTCCAAGTCTTTAGAAATTTTACAACAGGTCTTAAATTCTACAATTTAAATGGAAAATGCAGTTTTCTTTGAGGTTGGAAATGAGCTTCCTAAAGAAATGAGAACCAACAGTTTCATTTCAATTGTCATATTCACCCAATTTCAGTTTCAGTTTACTGAAAATTACAACTCTTAGATGAGGAAAATCACAATTTCCTGCCCTGCCACAGTGATTCTTAATTTAATTACCTTCAAATGGTGATCACTGCAGCATTTAAGATCCCTGTACTCTCTGAGGTTCTTTTCTCTGAAATTGCTGAGATGTGCTTCAGTAGTTTCAAAGTTTCCCTATATGATAATCTTTCTGCTTTCATCTTCCATGAGAAATGAAAGAAGTCTGAATATTTTTTTCTACTACTCATTCTTACTTGTATTTCTAAACCATATTATAATCAACTTTTTAAATTTTCAGTGTCTTTGCCTTTGTGATATGACAGTGCTATATACTGTTTATTTAATTTTCACAGAATCTGGTACCCATCCCAGATGAGCTGACTATTACATTGAACTGTCTCTTAAATTATGATGAAAAAAACAAACAAAAAAAATTACTGGAACAAAATTATCTAAAACAATGCTATGAATTAATGGATTAAATTCAGGTTTAATGGAATCTTCAAGCCCTATTCAGTTACTGGAGGTAACTAAGCCTTGTACCTCAGTTAAGGAAGTGATGAGGGTGCTGTTAATGATTATTAATAATTATGACACTGATAAAATGATAAGATCAATTAATCAATCAGCAATCATTTTATAATCTACTCTGAGGCAGGCACTATAATGGGCATTGGGAATACAAGTATGAAGAATGAAATAACTTCTACTTACATCATATTTTAATGGGAGAGAAAACATGTACATATACAAGTACATACAAAATAAATATAAATAGAATATATATTATATATAGTGCATATTTATATTTAAATCAATGTATTTAATATCAAGAAGGATTGGTAATGGCTAAAATAATTAGAAGTGTACAAATTGGAGACATGCATATACATATATATATACACACACACATACATATACATATACATATAGAATAAGATACAGAGATTATGTATATATACAAATCACCTAAGTATATGCTAGCATATTGGATGTCCACACACAAAACATGGCTCTGTTTAAATCATGCCACTGATACAATAATGTCAATTAAAAAATGGTATAAAATGTGGCATCTTTCATGGAGACAACTTAAGTCTCTTGTGGGTCTGCCTGAGCTTTAATCTATTGGAGTGTCAGGTTACAAATGATTTTGAACTTTTATTCCAATCCACACGCATGAATGATTGATGATTTTCATCTCACATGAATAGAAGTGTCTATGATGTCCAAGTTAAGTTAAAGAGGGAGGAAGAAATAAGAAAGGAAGTGAATAAGCATTCATTAAGCATCTATTATGTGCCAGGGACTATACTAAGTGATTTAGAAATATTATCTCATTTGATCCTCACAACAACTCTGGATGGTAAGTGCTATTAATATCCTCATTTTAAAGATGAAAAAAACTGAGACTAAAAGCAGTCAAGAGATTTGCTCAACATCACAAAGATAGTAATTATCTAAGGACAGATCTGAACTTAGGTTTGCCTAAATATAGGATAAGAGCTCTATCAACTAATTCACCTGGCTGCCTCTAGTAGCACCAAAACATCATAGCAATCATCTGACATACATTGATGTTGATTCAGTTCTATGTGGTTCTAACAAAAAATGCATTAAATAAGTTATTAATTTTAGAATTTTTTCTCTAACTATATAAAAATTAGGATTAGATAAATATGAAAAATTTAATGTGAGAGAGGGAAGCTAAAGACACTGAGAACTTGAAGCTTCAAAATGGAGGCCAATTTTTCAAAATATTGGTCTTCTCCAAGCAAGATATATTGAGCATAAAGTTATCAAGTAGAAAGCATTGGCCATATATGATAATAGGATATTAAGAGACTTCTTGGCATCCTAAAATCAAAGTTCAAATGGGAAAAAAAAAGAAACCAAATAACACCTTTGCAATGCTTGTCTTAGAGTAAAATTTCAAAAATGTAAAATAGGTGACAACAGATTTGGAAAATGTCTTAACAAAAATTAATACTGTATTAAAAGCAACAATAACAACAACAACAATAGTAGTGGTGGTGGTTGTCTTTCTTTCTCAAAGAGGACCAAAATAATATCACTATGCTAGAATCAAGTTAGAGTGTGTCTGACTGTGGCTGATCAGACCAATATGAGCTCGGAATATTCTGCCACGGGCCTGGTACAAGTAGTCCATGTGAACATTTGGGGTGGACTCTCTAAATTTGTGCCTCTCATCTTTCTTTTGAATTACTTCAATTCTGCTTTGCTCATAGAGCACAGCACCTTCTCTGATGAGGGCAAACCATGCTGGGTGGTCCTGTGCCAGTGTCTCCCATGTCACACAATCAATTCCAAAGTTTTTAAGAGAGACCTTGAGAGTATCCTTGTATTGCTTTTTCTGACTACCATATGGGTGCTTGCCTTGTGTGAGTTCTCCATAAAATAGTCTTTTTAATAATAACAACAACAACCCCAAGAACAACAATACCAGGTCTATAATTCTAAGACAGTTGTGGAAATATTGACCCTCCCTTGTGAAAAGAGAGTCAGAAAATTGACAAACTTTCTCAGAGCATTTGATAAACAGGTAAAAAATTTACAAAATGACTTTTGGAACAAACAGATAACACTTCACTAAACAATTGTAAAGGTTTCTCATAGGTACATTATGACATATTTATTGAGTCTAACAAAGGAATTTATCTCCAGACAGATCTCTGAAATGTTAAAAAAACAAAACAAAATGGAAATGGTAAAATAATATATGGTAATATATATAATGGTAATATAAAATTTATATAATATATATATATAATGGTAATATAAAAACAATGAAGTCCATTGCTTCATGGACTCAGCAATAAATTGACAAAAAAAAATAGTTAAATGATAGCTGAGCAAAACCATATGTTCATGGAAATGGAGAGAGTAGTCTATGATGACAATCCAGGGACAGGGCATTACAGAAGTTATAGAAAGGCTATCCTGAAAGAGAGAGGGCTTGTTGATTAATGAAGATTGATCAGTCAGTACCTACCATGCTCACGGAAATGTTCTTAATACTGGGGATTCAAAGAATAGTACAATACAGTCCTTTTTCTCAAGGAGCTCACAGCCTAATGGGGAAGACAACATGCAAACAATTATGTTGAATGAATTATATACATGATAAATTGGAGATACTCAATAGAGGTAAGGCACTAGAATTCAGGGGGATGAAGAAAGAATTCCTGGAAGAGTTAAGATTTTTATCTGATGCTTGAATGAAGCCAATGAAACCAAGAAGAGATGAGGGTGGTGAGCATAAAGGGCAGTCAGTGAACATACCCAGAGACAGGAAATGAAATATCTTGTTACAGGAACAGCTAGGCTAATTTCACTAACTAGTGTCACTTCCCCTAATGTCACTAGGAGAAGAAGGTTATAAGGTGTAAGAAGACAAGAAAAGTGGGGGAGAGCAGGTTATGAGGAATTTTGAATGGTAAAAAGAGAGCATTGTATTTGAGCCTGTAGATGATAAAGAGCTATCAGAATTTATTGAGTGAGGAGATCATATGGTCAGGGATACATTTTAGGAAGAACACTTTGGAAGTTGACATGATGGACTAGAACAGAGAGAGACTTGCTAATAGACTATTGCAATAACCTAATATATAGGTGACTAAGGTTTGCACCAGGGTTAAAGCAATGTTAGAGGAGAGATAGGGTCACATACAACAGGTGTTAGTAAGGCAAAATCAACAAGTTTTGGCAACAGATTGAATATAGGATGTTAAGAAAATGAAGATTTGAAAATGACACTGAGTTTGAAAGCTGAGTGAATGAGAAGATAACTGCACCCTAAAAAGTAAAAGAAAAAATAGGAAGAAGGGAAGGTTGAGGGGAAAGATAGTTTTGTTTTGAGTATATTGACCTTAAGGTGTCTGGGGTGTATCTATTTCAAAATGTATAAGATAGTCAGAAATGTAAGACATGAGGTCAAGAGGGAAGTTAGAGCTGAATAAATTAATTTGAAGATCATATACATAAAGATGATAAGTTGGAGTTGATAAGATCACCACGTCAAATAGTTTAGTGCCTTTGTATGAGAGCCAGAATGGAGGAGAGACTGAACCAGCACTGAACTCATTGAGGAAAGAAGAGGAATGTTTTGTAGGTCAGCAGAAAATAGCTACAGAAATTTTCATTGAATAGTAGATATTGGTTGAATGAACCTTAAAGGAGAAAAGATTATTGAGTTAAGGAGTCAGAGGGAGTGACTTAAATGCCAACTGGAATCAAGGAATATTCCAACTCTCCCATTCAACCAGTAAGTCAGGAGGAATGAAAGTGTAACCTGTGCTGGAAAGTGTGTGCAAGGAAGTTGTGTCATCAAGGCCAGGAAATAGGAGGAAGAAGTAGGAAGGAATGTTATCTCTTGGTCTTTTGAAGACTCAGAGGTATTCTGAAGTCAGGAAAGCCAACTCAGGACACCAACAAATGAAAAAGTGATTCTTCTCTAATCTATTGAGACAGGAAGCATGCGTTGCAAATGGGAGGAACAGCACAGAGGATCTGCATGAAAAAGAGAAATGGCATAAAGTGGTGAAGAAAGGAGTGCCGGTGTTAAAAATGTGGTGTGTCTATAGATAGATAGATATAGATCTCTCTGTCTCTTCCTCTCTCTCTCTCTCTCTCTCTCTCTCTCTCTCTCTATATATATATATATATACACACACATATACATACACACAAACATTCTTATCAGGTTGTCTATACTATATACTATAGAATATATATAGATATAGATTTATCTATATATAGTGTGTGTGCGCGCGCATGTGCATGAACACACACTTAATATTCCCTCCTCCCAATAGTAAATAAACAACTTGCTGGTAAGGGTTATTTCATTTTTGTCTTTGTAACTCCAACACCTGTTATAAATTCAGGCACATAGTATAAACTTAATAAATGGGATAGTTTAATTGAATGCTCATTTGCTTTATCTCTTTGGTTAATTTAAGTGTTCAGATATACAAATTTTCACCCTAAGGGTGACCCTTTCCCACAAATTTAGCTGTTATTTCATCTTAA
The DNA here is from genome assembly GCF_900497805.2 of Vombatus ursinus. Taxonomy (NCBI): domain Eukaryota; kingdom Metazoa; phylum Chordata; class Mammalia; order Diprotodontia; family Vombatidae; genus Vombatus; species Vombatus ursinus. The sequence goes on from NW_020947238.1 coordinate 1,599,684, forward strand.
GATTTTAATTAAGGTATTTGTTGTTTTCATAATTTTTTTTAACATAGTGGTTATTTAGGTAGTCGCTATATTGTTTACTCTATTCCTATCAGATTTCCCTTATTTTATAAATTTTTTACATTATAATTTTGAGGAATACACTTTATATTTCTATCCATTTTGCATTTATTGATGAGTTCTTTATGCTCTATTTAATTTTTTTAATAAAAGTGATATAAAATTGACATTTTGGTATATTATTGAATAATTACATTCAATAATTCAGATGAGACCTAATAAAGTCCACTAAACCTCCCATTTTAAATCTGAAGCAGAGTGTGGTACACATGAGCTTGCCTAACTACTAATCTCTATTTTTGAATTTGCACCATTTTCAAGAAATACATAATCAGCTCTACCTCTTTTTTTTTTAACCTTTGTGTAAAAATTTTAAATGTACCTCAAAATATGTTATACTCTTGTGGAAAATAGTTCTCTCAGAGGGCAATAGTCTTATCTGTCCTTTTCAGTAAGTAATCCCCCATCATCACTAATCTTTTTTGAGCTTCTTGAACATATCTTTGTAACCTTTCACTGTTGCTGTTGTTGTTATTGTTGTTAATCATATTTGTAGTTCAAAGTATCTGTCAGGCACTAGTTTTCTCAAAGAAATATGCATTTTTCTCTTCTATAATTATAATTAACTTTGAAGGATTAGATTTGGTAGTAAAATATATTAACAAGGCTTTTTGATATATATTATATATACATTAATACACACATATGTATGTATACATATATGTGTGTATACATATATAACATAATATTATAACTTTCCCTTTCATTTAGCATTGGTGGTAGGCATCCATGAGTTCTTTGCATTAGAATTACTGATATTATATGTCTCTTTCTGACTATTAACAATTTTCTTTTTGATCTATAAACTCTAAAGCTTGGTCATGAGATTTGTACTTGTGCTAAGATTGAGTTCTCTGGTAGCATCCATTGTTCTAATGCATTCAACCAAATTTGCTTCATAATTTCCTGAAATATTTTAGTCCATTTTATTACATTTTTGTTCAATAATTCATAGATTTTGCCAGTTTATTTTGACAGTGAAATCCTTATATGTTCATTAAAGTCCACTACTTTATTGTTTTACTCTAATAGCTTATTGTTTCATTGCATTCTTGAGTTACATCTCCACTGTTCTATTTTCCATGGAATGCATTGCTTTTTCTTTTCATCTTTTGTTCTAAGCCATCAATTGTGCTTTTGAATTTTTTATTAAAAATTATTACATTTTTCTCCTTATCATTTCCACACATTATGTATTTAGGTTTTTTAAACGCATAAGGTTTCTTGTGCCCATTTCATTCTCTTTCCTTGGGATATAGCTATAGATTGTACAACATAATTGTCTTCTGCAGATTTCTATTATTATTTCCCTCATATTATCTATTATTTTTTTAGGATATTTTCTTTGATTGCTCCTTTCTTTAGTTTTTTCACTGAACTATCTATGAGGATTGTATTCCATTCCCTCTTTTAACTACTGTTGTTGCTTTAATTAATTTGGAAAATTTCTTATTTTGAGATAATGAGAGGGATTCAAAACGTTCTGTCACTCAGCAAATGTAATAAGTAAACTTTAACATACTCTATTAATTTCCTTTAAATAAACATATTGCCATATATAGTTGGATTTATAAACATATAGGGATACACTACTTTAAGAAGTGGTTATTCATTTTTAAGGGGATTTGAAAAGGAATTATTTCAAATAATCCCCTGTGTTTTTAACATAATTATTTAAGTTCCACATATTTTATTTGCATGCAACATTTTAAAATATTTATTTTTTCTTATTTTTGCAGTATCTTCTTTTTTCTAATACAATACTTTCCCTCTCTGCCACCTTTCAGAGAGCTATCTCTTTTAAGAACTAATAAAAAGAGGGGGAAAAATCAGCTGAAGAAACATAAGTAATACATCAACCAAGTTGTAGAGTTAAAACAGATTTCTCCACCTATATCCCGTCATCTCTGCTTAAAAAAAAAAAAGAAAGAAAAAAAAAAGGTAACGTATCATATCTATTTATTTGGGCCAAGCTTAGTCATTGAGATTAAGATATCACAATATCCATTTTTCTTCTCTTTTGTTATCATTGTTTATCTTGTTGTACTTATGTTGTTATAATATATATTACCTCCTTGTTTTGGTTACTTTAATTCTTCATTTTCCATCAACTCACATATGTCCCCTTGTTTCTCTAATACTTCTTTATTGATTTACTGCCTGTTTTTATTCATCACATTAATTGTTTTTATAGCACCATACTATCCCATTGCATTCATAAAACTGCAATCTCTTTAGACATTCTGCAATTGACAGACCTCTACTTTTTTTAGTTCTTTGTTTGCTAGGAAAAAAATGCACTACTGTAAATATTTTGATGCCTTTCATTGACCTTCTCATGGCATATTACTGGCATTGAAATCTCTGGGTCAGACAATATGGGTATTTTAGGCTCTGTTTTAGTATAAAGTCAGATTGTTTCCAAGATTTGTTAGACCAATTCACAGGCCAGTATACTTGTCTTTTCAGGATCACTTCAAAATTGAATATTAATATCTTTTATCATTTTTTTCTTTTTATTTTTGGTTGTAGTGAAGTTTCATGGTTGTTTGGATTTTCATTTCTCACATGATAATTTGAAGCAATCTTTTAAATGTTTGTTAAAAGTTTGAAATACATATTTTAGAAAGGATTCATATTCTTTTTCCACTTATCTAATGGGAAACAGTATTGTCTTGTATATAAGACTAGAATAGAGATGAATAGATATGATCCTATATCTTCTTCTTCTTCTTCTTCTTCTCCTTCTCCTTCTTCTCCTTCTTCTCCTTCTTCTCCTTCTTCTCCTTCTTCTTCTTCTTCTCATTATTATTGTCATCATTATCATCATCATTTGCAGACATGGATGACATAGTTATGGAAACTTATTTTAACTGTTCAACTTAGTTGATTGTATTTGTGTTATTTCCCTATGTATCTCTGATGTCATAACATTTTCAGAGATATTTTATGCAAAATTTTCTAACAGTTGACCATTTCTCTTCTAATTTCAGTGGTTTATGCATATTTTTTAATTTCAATTCATGAAATTAAAATTATCACTTTATTTCAATCACTTCTTTCTTTTTTAAAATAATTCTCTCTCTAGCAGCTAGGAGGGACAATGGATAGAGCACTTGACCTGGAGTTAGGAAGATGTAAGTTTCTGAGATGTCAGTTCAGAGATGTTAATAGCCATGTGACTCTAGACAAGTTATTTAACTTTTATCTGCCCCAGTTGTCTTTTTCTGTGAAATTAGAATGATAATAATAGCCCCTATTTCCCAGAGGCATTATAATGATGAGAAAATATTTGTTAAATTACTTGAAAAACTTAAAGAAAAAAATTATTAACTGCTTATTAGGTATTTTACAGATATTATCTCATTTCATCCACAAAACACTCCTTGAATGAAAGTTCTGTTATTCCAACTATTTTACAGTTAGAGAAACTAAAGCTTAATGACTTGTCCATGATCATTTAACTAGTAAGTTTCTGAAGCCAAATTTGAACTAAGTTTTACTCAGTCTAGATATACTACTCTATCATCTATACCACCTAGCTACCTCTGTAATGCACTATATAAGTACTAGGTGATTTGTTGTGGGTGTTGTAGTAGCTGTGAAAGGTAACTGATTCAGTTCCAGTCTATTTTTTTTATGGGATGAACATTACCATTTAGATCATATATTAATTTTGAAGTTATTTTAGGGTATTCTTTAAAATTTAAAATTTTCCCAAGCTCTTTTTGAGTTTTAACAGCAATTTTTATCGAATAAGGAGTTCTTCCCCAAGAAATTTATGTTCTTAAATGTATTAAACACTATTATTTAATTAAATTATTTCAGATTCTTTGGAATTTAACCATTCTGTTTTGGAAGTCCTTAATTAAGAAGAGATTAGACCAGAAACAAAGAGAGAAGCTCATCAATAGGAAGTCTCTTTTCTGTCAGACTCTAAACTCTGAAAGGTTGCTGTAGTTGTGAATATTGTTTTGCTGTTTTGTTTTTTTTTTTGTTTGCTTGTTTAATCTGAGGCCACACAACACAGAGTGTTTTTGGTTTAACCTTGACTTTAAAATGATAGGTAGATACTTTGTTGTTTAGTCATTTTCAGATGTGTCTGATTTTTCATAACCCCTTTTGGAGTTTTCTTGGCAAAGATATTGAAATGATTTGCCATTTCCTTTTCCAGTTCATTTTACAGATGAAGAACCTGAGGCAAACTGGACTAAATGACTTGCCCAAAGTCACACAGCTAGTTAAGTGTCTAGGGACAGATTTGAACTCAGGAAGATGAATCTTCTTGACTCCATGCCCAACACTGTATCCACTGTGCCACCTAGCTGCCCAGAGTATCTTCTCTGACTGGGAAATGAACACAGATGGTAGGGAAAGCTTCTAATCCTAACCACTAGACCACCAAGGCAGGAAGGTATGGAGGAATGGGGAGAAAAAAAAAAGATAAGTGGTTGTCTGAGGAACAACTTGGTGAATGGGCAGAGGTTTGGAGGCAGCATAGGCCTATATACAAAAATCAAGCATCACAGCTCCAACTAACTGATACTGGACAACACCATCCCCAACTAACAACTGGAGAATGAGTCTACTGAATAATTGAGAGCATTTGCTGAGTTGTCAGACACACAGTGATCTGGCGGTCTCTTTTTCATCCTCCCTACAGATTTATTTTCCTCCTTCATACCAGTCATTCTGGTGAAATCTCACTCCGTTATTGTTGTTGTTTTCCTTTATAATTGAAGAGGACCAAAATAACTTTAAAATATCAGGATCAATGTGCTGTGCGTTCTACTGTGGCTGATCAAACCAATATGAGCTCAGAAGGCTCTTCCATGAGTCAGGAACAAATTTCCTGTATGAACATTTGGAAGGAAATGTCTCTAAATTTGCACATCTCACATTTTTTTTGAGCTATTGCAATTAATCTTTGCTCATAGAGCATAGAACCTTTTTTGATGTGGGCACACCATACTGGGTAGTCCTATGCTATTGTCCCCAAACTTCCAGCTTCTAATATTGTTCCCCTCACCTCAGCTATGTAGTCAGTAATGTCATCTTCAACCTTATGATGTCACCTACTTGTTCTGTTCTTAGTCCTAACCTTATAAAAATGAGTTAATTCTTTATCCCAGGGTCTTCAGCATAAATTGAGGCAAGTCACTGAACTCTTCATTAATAGGTTCACACCTTATTATTAAACTGTTATTTTACTCAGAATGTATCTCAGTCTACCATTGTTGAATTTAACTCACAACTCCATCTATCTATCTACCCATCCATCTGTCCATCATCTATGTTTCTCTTTCTATCTCTCTATCAAGCTCTTGTCTATCCTTCTCTCTATCATCTATCTCTTTATCTTTCTATATTTTCTCCATCTATCTCTCAATCTACCTATTCTCTCTCTCTCTCTCTCTCTCTCTCTCTCTTTTTCTTTCCCTCATCTATCATCTATCTATTTTTTTTTTCTATTAGCTTGCTTGCATTTTTTCACTCTACTCACCTGCTGCCTCAAGGTTAGGAGTAAGCCAACAGTACTCTGTACAATGTGATATTAGGTAAAGTCTGAAACACCTTGTAGTCTAGAGGGCACTGAAAACAGAGCAAAATTGTCCATAATGAAATCGACTTCTGTGCTTCTTTTCCAAGTTATTTTTTGAGAATGATCCCAAATTCCACTTATTGAATGAGTCTGTAGTGCTGATCTACTTTCCTCTTGTTAAAACTCACACCAAAGGATTCTTTTTTTTGGCATAATGTGAGATCTGCAATTGCTATTCCCCTTTTCTTCTTTTTTTTTCACTATTTTCCTTGATATTTCACATTCTGTATTCTTTTGAGATTCTAATCTATTTAGTGTATTCAACATATTGATTTAATCTGCATATAATTTACTTGTATATAGCTATTATGAAATAGTTATGCTGTAAAGAAATGCCTTTCTTTCCTTTTTCAGCTCTATTTTTTTCTTTATTGCCAACCAATGATGCCCATTTTAATCTAAATTAAACTATGTTTTGGAGCTTTAGATAACAATCGGTTTTTTAAAATTAAGATTCCGAAGTATTTTTGTTGAACTGTTAACATTTAGTAACTATTTCTCTTGCCTTCTTGAAAATTAGGAAGAATTTATGAAGATGTTTTGGGTCAATCATTTGTCCTAAAAAAGTTTCCTAAGGTTTAAGTGATGCTTATTCTTTCTCTGAGTATCATTTTCAATGATAAGCAGAAACATTTAACATCATTGCCTTAATGTTTTTGTCCCATGCAGTATCAGTAGTTCACTTCAATTTTTACAATCACTTTCATTATAAATATAGTGGGTAGGTAGTGTAAATATTTTTTTTCCGTCTTCCTGTATAGATAAGTAAACTCAAGAAGAATATCACAGTTATGTAGAATAGCTAGTAAAGAAGCTTGGAGTCAGGAAATGGAGTGTCTTGTGTAAGGAATACTATGGAGGTCAGTACCATTGTACGGTAGAGTGTATTGAAGCCAGTAAGTTTTACAATGTAATGGTAAAATAAATATGTTACTTTGGAAACCAGATTAGATATTGTTATATAATTGTTGTCTTCATATGACTAAGGCAAAGAAAGAGACAGGACACAAAGAGACAGAAATAGACAGAGCAGAGACAGAGACAGAGACACATGGAGAAAAAAAAAACATATATAGAGTAATGGAGAGAGAGAGACAGAGACAGAGGCCTAGAGACAGAGCCAGAGAGACAGACAGAGACAGAGACAGAAACACAGAGAGAAGATTTAAAGTACTGAGCAGATGTCTTTTAAGACATTTTGCACTTTCTGCAAAATTCTGGCCTACTTAGGTCACAAGCATTATGTTTCTTCTTGCTACTCTCTATAACTTGATCCTTAGCTTGCCCCTGCAATGAAAGCAAAATTCTATCTTCTGCATTCTGTTCTCTGTACCATAGTTGAGTAATGTTTGGAGTGTTTCCCTTTTTTTAGGGACAAATCAGTTTTGAACTAAGAAGATCCGACACTGTTCATAACAAAAAGCTGCCTTGTCACACCCATTGTAAAATCAATCATTGTTCTTTTCTCTCTGTCTTATTGTACTGGTATGAGCCAATTGGGAAAGGTGATAGATCACTGTTCTTTACTCCATATTCAAAATGAGGCAATGATAGAATGATAAAAATTATGAGGATATCAAAAAAGATAGATTCCTAACATGTGACTAAAATAACGTGGCTTGAAGTTAGTAGAGGTTAAAATAAAAACTTCATAATCATTGAACGCATTATTCTAAAAAAGCATCTGGAAAACCTCCTCTGTGAAACACAAGCATTTTTTAATTTAAATCAAAAGGAAAGCGCTAAGCAGACACCTAAGAAAAATGAAAAAAAAATATTAATAATGAGAGGCTTTTCTTTCAAATATCTAAATGATTTCACCAAAATAAATGAGTTATTACCTTGAATCTATGAACCCTTGAACAAGGTTTAGGAAAAGAGTTAAAAGCCAAGCACTCATCTGTGAGTCTTGGGTTTCATTTCACCCATGCTTCTGTCTCATGCATAAGTGGAATTCAGTGACAATGACAACATAATCTAGTTCAAGTAGTAGCTTCTCCAGTCCAAGAATTTCTTCAAATACTCAATATCCCAATTCCATTTTCTTGGATACAAGATGATTCAGATGATCTAATAACTATTGATTATTTTCTGAGAGAAAAGTGCATTGGAAAGAAACAAGTTTAGGCATTTTAGTTCTACTCTATATTTATTTAAGGTTGTCCTCCTGACAAAAGAAATCTACCCAGAGGTTTTGTTTTGTTTTGTTGTTAGCAAAGTTCAATCTTTTTTTTTTATTTAGTTTAATTTCATTTACAGATATAATTATAAAATTCTATAAAAATCTGCAACTTTTGTTTTCTCTAAGAATGTGATTACTCACAGCATTAAAAGCATGTTGACAGGCCAACTGTGGTGGGTGTTAAGGACAAAACAGTTAATGAATTCATAGATTTATAGCATTGTAAGAGACCTTAGATAACACTGATCTGATTCCATCTGAAAGCATTTTGCTTTTTATATTAATATTTTCTACATGATAAACAGGATAATGTAAAGAAAAACCTTTTTGGTCACAAAATGTAGTTCTCTCCTGAAACATGCAATCATCAAGCCAGAAAAAGTGTTAAAAATTACTTTAGCTCTTTAAAAATCATAGATTAGAGACCATGGAATTTAGCCCATCAATTTATAGAGCAATAAATTATCTTAGGAAACTTCCCAAAGTCAGTAAATAACATGTAGTTTTGCCAGAGATTTTAAAATCTCTGGTTACATGAAAATATCTCTGCTTAGTCACGTTATCACCAAAACTCTTATAATAAAGCGCTTATGTTGAAGTTTTGGTGTCCTTTACTAAGAAGCCTCTAAGTTACCAGCAAGAGATGGACCATAAGAGGAGTTTCTCCCCCTCCATGATGGAACCATCAAGAATATCCATGGATATGCATGTTTCTTTAGTGATTAAGGTGGTTCTTTACATTCTGTTTCTTCAAGACCTGAGAATAACTTTAAGAAGTAAATCCTTTGAACCATTTGAAAATCTATGCCTAAAAAGCTATGTCTCTTTGAGTAAGTCTTGTTTGATGTATTCTTGAACTCTTCTCCTACCTTGTTCCAGAGACGACTGAGAGTCATCCACTCAATCATTGAATTAATTGATAGAGAGTGACAAAGGACAATATATAGAGGCAGTTTGGTATAGTAGGAAGAATGTCACACTTGGAATCAGATGGACTAGATTCAAATTGTACCTTTACCACTTACTATGTATGCAAACTTGGATAAAATATTAACCATTCTATACCTCCTCACCAGATGCATTTCTTCTTCTAAGGAGGTGCTTCTCTTCTAAGGTCCCTTGTACTTTTATATCTGGCTAGGAGTATGCTCCTAAAAAGACAGACTCCTACTCTCAGCAACTGCTGGGCCTCAGAAAAGAGCAGGATTATTCCTGTGCTGCCTATGAAACCTATGAAATCATTGTTTCCTGATTACTTAACTCAGCTTAATTAGGAAGATAGGAAAGTAGTCTCCTATATTTCTGTATAAAATACATGACAGGATATAAGTGTTTGAACAGGGAAAAAGTAAATCAGTATAGCTGAATGCAGTGGAAAGAGCCCTGGATTTGGATTCAGGTGACTAAAGGTTATATATATATCAGCTCTGCCAACTGTGCAATTCTGAACCAATCATTTCACATTTTAGTTTCCTGGGCTTCAGTTTCCTCAATTGTAGCACATCTGTGCTATATTCTGTAAACATACATGTGTATGTATTAAATATTTACATTATTTAAGTATGATACAATTCTCATGTTCTCTATATGTTTCACTGTCTGTCTTTGTCTTTCTCAGTGTATTATGTATTAGATTATACATGTGTGAGTATGTATATATACAATATTTCTAGACCTCATTTTAGAAAAGGGAAATATCTCAAAGGGAAGCCAAGACTATAAACAAAACTAAACTAAGTCATTTGCATCCAGCATTAATTTATTTTCTGAGCTCCTGGGCCATATCACTAACACCAAAAGCCTCTTGCTTCTACAACATGATGCCCAATTGTGCTATTGAAAACTATTTCAAAACATTCCTCATTATCTTTCCTTGTAACCTGCTCTTTTCTCATTTATCTATAACTGTAAAAATGTATCAACGTCCTAGTCATCCAGAATTGAAACCTCAAGGTTATTCTTGGCTCTTCCCTCTCCTTCACCCTCCACATACAACCAGTTAGAAAGTTGTTTTTTTTTTAAATTCAATTTTGAAAGTATGTTTCATAAGTATCTCCTTTTTAATATAACATTGCCACTAACTCCATATCAGGCTTTTTTTTCTCCCATTAATCTTTTTTTTTTCCCTGTGTCTTGTAATCACCTCTTAGCTGGCCTCCCTACTCTTATTATCTACCCTTTCCAATTCTTTCTCCTTCTGAATACTAAAGTACTACATTATTACAGCATGGAAATCTAGTGTCCCTCTATATTGCCTCTGGAATGAAATGTATTCTTTTTAACTTGACATTTTAGTTCCTATATAATCTGGCTCCCACCTATCTTCCCAGGCATTTCCTATAAGTCCTTGCTGCAATCTCACGGTCAGCCTAACAGACCTACTAATTTTAGTCCCCCTTCTTTCATATCCATGCCTTCATATAAAGTCTTCGCCATTTTTGGAATGTTTTACCTCCTTTTCCCCATTTCTTAGTATTTCTAGGCTCCTTCAAATCTCTGCTATCAGCCACCTCCTGCACAATATCCTATCCCATTCCCCTAGTATATAATATTCATTTGTTCCCCAAATTAGCTTTAAAAAATTTTTTCTCTCAGCATGTGTAACCTCTCTTGCCCCTGCCCCTAGTTGACTATAAGAAACTTTAAGATAGATATGGTTTTGTTTTTGTCTTTGTGTTCTCAGAGCCAAACAAAGTGCATTGACTACAGTGGTCACTTAATAAAGGATGAATCTGAATTGACATGAAATGAATTAACATTATTTTTTAAAATATTTTTTAAATATCAGTTTCTGCACTAAAATTTACATAGCTAAATGGTAACTTAATGGTTATTTTTATAAAAGGTCTGAAATGAAGAAACCTATATCTACATATAATATCAAATCTCTATTACAGAGTGATGCACATGATTGAATTGTTCTGGGGCAAAACTCAGGGGTCTGAAAGAAAACATGAGAAAGATGCCCAATATTATTCTTTCTATGTTCCTATCAAATGGAATGGAAAGGCAATGAAAGAAATGACCATTGACAACACAAGTGAAGTTGATACAATTATTTGCTTACGCTAGATATTAACTTCAAGGCTTAGCTCAGATGCCCTCATACATAAATCCTTTTCTGATTCTCTGAGCTGGATCACAGATCATAGACAGACCTGCAAGGCACCTCAGAGGTCAGTTAGTTTAGTCCACTCAGTTTGCAGATGAGGAAACTGAGGCAAAGATTTTTAATTGTTTTGTCTAAGATCATCCAGGTTGTATCAGAAGCAAGATTTGGACTGAGGTCTTCTGATTTCAAAATTAGTCATTCAGTTATGATTTCACAAGTATTTTTAGAAACTTTAAGAAAAAAATAGCATTCAAAGAGCATATAATTTAATTATAAAGGTTTTCCACACCTTTTTTAAGTTACTAAGGGAAAGGTATAGAGATCAGGAAATAAGGACAGTTGGAAATAAGGGGTGTGGGTAATTATTTTTAATTTTATTTATTTTAATTTTAATATGTTAGTATTGTACAAATTAGAATGACTTGCAGACTCGAGAGGCAGGGCAGTTAACTTCAATTAATTAATTGATTAATTAGGATAATATTAACAGGATACACGGGGACATGAGAATGCTTCAACGATCCTTTTAATTTGTCTCTATTGGGTATTGAAGGAAACAAAATATCCATTTTTCATTTGGCATGTCTAGTCTAAGGTCCGTTGTTCATTAAGAAAATACTTTGTTAATGTTAAGAAATAGCCACCACCAATACTCTACCTGAACTAAACTGAACATATGGGTAGCTGTATCTTTTAAAATTGGACAATGATATCCCCAATGCCTACTTTGCCTCCATGTGATTTACTAATAATGTCAATGCAAATGTGGATAAGGCAGCTTAACAAGAATCTAATGACTATAGCCGAGTAGAATTTTCATCTTTATAACTCTCCCTCCCATTTTTCAAAATAAATGGGTTTAGCTTTCAATTTCTCAAAGTTGAATTATTTTCAGAACAAAAATATGGAAAAAACTAATTGCAATTTTACAGAAATGCAGAGTAGTGTTGTTAACTTTTTGGCCATTTCTGTCTATTCAGCTAACTCAGGTTGTACATCAATCCGTTCAGCATTACTTTTGGAACTTCAGAAAGAAGGAAGGAACAAATCTAATACCTTATTAATTTTTAAAGTGCCTCATTGAAACTATATTTTGGACAGTTCCCCTGACCTGACAAAAAAATCCCAATACATCTATGTATTTCTTTGACATCTTTGAATATATAGCTAAAAAGTGTTGCCATTTGTTTAGTGCTTTGAGGCTTATAGAGCACTTTGCATACATGAATTGATTTCTTCTAGTTCATACTCTCTGAGATTACCTTTCATTTATACCATCTATGTGTGGCTTATACATCCCTTTTTTCCCCCATCAGAATATGAATTCCTTGAGAGCAAGGACTTGTTTTTTTTTGTTGTTGTTGTTGTTGTTGTTTCTTGCTTCTGCTGCACCCCCAGCAGTGGCTGTGGTTGGGTTTAGTTTTCTTTGTATGCTCAGAGTTTATCAGAGTCCCTGATTCATACTTGCTTACTAAATGCTTCTCCTAACAATGCTATAAAATACTAACTACAGGTATTATTATCCCACATTAAGGAACGGAGATTCTGAGATGGTAATTGCTATTTTTGAGTTAGCAAGTACAAAAACCATGATTCAAACCAATTTCTCTGCTGACCTCAAAGACAGACTTCGTTGAACTAGGTTGCCCAAACAGATAACCTTCATGTGTGGTATGCCATGAGAGGTTCTTGATGACTGCATGAGATAAACAGCATGCATTAGTCCAATTTAACCAAGAGGGAAACTGAGGTACACAAATTCAAGTGCAAGTAAATGATTTGCATAAAGACATAGACTGTAATTGTTGAAGTACAGAATAAAACCTAATTGTTATTATTGTTGCTTTCCCATAAGCAAATTGAAATGCAAATATAAATAATCATTGTTCAAGTCTCATACAAGTAGACAACCTTATTAATGATGTAGGAACCACCCAGGAACCATCAATAGAAGGTATTGACCATAAAACTATTGTGCATAACCTATTTCCTTAAATAACCCATCCTGTAGGAATTTTTCCAAAATTTAACAATGCCTTATTTTGTTAATATGTGCTGACACCATATCATTAATGTGAGATACTGGCTTCAGTTCATTGTTGCCTGAAAGTAGTAAATACTATAGGAAAGACAACTTGGGATCAGATCAATAATAGTCTTAAATGCCAGTTAAAATAGTTTCAAACAGTGATAGTAAACTCATATAGAAGCAGATGCTTGTGGAGAGAACATACTGACCTTGAAAACCACAACATAACATTATCTATGTTGTCTTTTATTTTAACTTCTTTTCTTAAATATTCCCCAATTGAATTTTAATCTAGATCAGACCTAACTCAAGATTTTTTTTTTTTAGCTGTCATGGTACCTCAATTTTGACCCCTCTGGAAACTTTAGACTTTATTCTTCAGAACATAGAAAACCATTAAATGATTTTAAGTAGGGAAATGACATAATCAGAGTGAGAGAAGGCAGGATTGGAATGGAGAGAGTCTGCTTTTGGATATTAAATTCCAGATGATGTAAGGGTAAAAATAGCCCTAAGAATCTTTGGCATCTCATTTTCTTTTTCTTTTTTGGGGAGTGCTACCACTGTGGGAACAATTTGCACTCTCCATCTTTTATTCTCTGCCCTTGCTTCACAATTGGTCCACCCATTTTTCTGGTTATATATTTCCTATCTACCTTGGATTTTGGCCCTGGTTCTACTACTTTCTACTTGTGTTTCTATAGGCACTTGTGTTTCTATAGGCAAGTCATTTCTCCTGTAGCTTCCCTAAGGTATCCTGTCTAGATTTTCTTGTACAGTTCTCATCCCCATTCTGCTTTTATCTTCTTTTTTGTTTTGTATTTTATTTTTCCCAATTACTTGTAAAAACAATTTTCAGCATTCATTTTTTAAATTGAGTTCTAAGTTCTTTCCCTTTCTCCACACCCGCCTCATTGAGAAGGCAAGCAATTTGATACAGATTATACATGTATAGTCATGACATCTCACTTTTAATAGATCATAATAATAATAATAAAACTTTTACTGAGCACCAGTATGTGTATTGTCTTATACTATGTGATATGAAAGGAGTTTTATTTTTTAAAAAAGATGGATTTTTTCAGTAATTTCTGACTCCCCATGACCACATTTGTTCAAGTTTTTTGCAAAGATTCTAGAAGGTTTTACTATTTCATTCTCCAGCTTATTTTTACAGATAAGGAGACTGAGGCAAATAGGGTTAAGTGACTTGCCCAGGGTCACATGACTACTAAGTGTCCAAGGCTGAATTTGAACTCATAAAGATGAGTCTTCCTGATTGCAAACTCAGTGCCACATAGCTGTCCAAACAGATGAATTATAGAAGTTGAAATTTAAGTGGAGGTTAAGTTTTAAAGTTTATATATAAGGTAAATAATTATAGTAATGACTTCATAGATTTGGAGGTAGAGGTAACCTCACTAGCAATCTAGTTCACCTCCTTTATTTTATAGTTGAAGAAACTAAAAGTGGCCCAGGAAGTTCAATATATACCTAAGGTAGTAAGGATCAGAGGCAATATTTGAACCCAGTTTCTGTAAATCTCCACTGTACCACACAACCCTCTCTTCCAAGGCAGAGTTCCATAACAGACAACATCTAGTGTGTTGGATGGAAAGACCATCTTTCTCCCTGAGGATGGAACAAAAGTGTACAAAATGGGAAATGAAGTGAGAAATTGCAGGGGAGAGGCACTTTTATATAGATGACCTTAATTTTTCTTCTGAAGTATGACCTGGAATCCTCTGCTAAGGGGAAGAGAAGTGGTAGAGGTGGCTAAAATAAGATTATTTTTGATTAGATGAGTATTGGAAAGCATTTTTCATTTTTTTTATAAAACGTTCATTAATAACAAAAACATGTTTCTCACCCAAAGATAATGATGTCATTTCATAACACGATATGAGCTCACAAAGATCTTTACTTGGTTTTGGACATAAGGATGCTGTTACCCCCATTTTACCTTTTCCAAATATAAGAAGCTTATTGTTTTGCTTAGTGTTTCAGCATTTGCTTAATTATTAAACATGGTACACCATAAAAATGGCACTGAGTATTGGACTATTGCTCATTATTGTAATCTTCCAGTGACAAATTGATATGAACTACTTTTCTATCAGTCAAGCTGAAAATGTCTGAAATAATTATGAAATTATGAAAATATCTGAAATTATGAAATTATGAATTTTTCTACCATTAGGTAGAAAAAATGTTAGTCATAATATTAGGCCATTCTTGTGTTAGTTTTTTTTTTCTTTCTAAAATGTCTTGTAATAACCCAAAGCCAGAAGCATAAAACCTATTCAGCCTGTGTGTTATTTAAACATATGGACATATTATTTAATTTTGTTTTGTTTTTAGAAGAAGCCAGATCATAGCTGGATGCATGAAGAACATGCTTAATTAAGCACTGATGTTGAGCATGAAACTTAAAACCACTACTTAAGTTTCCTTTAGTAGAGTGACAGTGAGTTACCCAGAATATAGGTTCAAGCATGTCATTGATTCAGCCTGCTTTGATCTCACAGCAGGAGGACTTCACCCAGCCCAGTTCAGTGAGGCGATAAAGTAGTAGGGTCTGGCCATAGCTCTGGTTGAACTAATTTTTTTTTTTTGTCCTAGTAGTGCTGAAAATGAGATATGCTTGCAAACCCAAAAGCTTAGTTTCTCCCTGCTAAGTCAGGCCAGGAGGTGAATCAAATCATTGAGCTTCCATACCTTCCATTTCTCTATGACAAGCTCTGCAACTGAAAGTTGACTTCTAATTCTTTGGGATGTGATCACCATTTCTACAGAATGAAATCTTTCTCTGTCTCTGTATCTGTCTGTGTGTCTGACTGTGTGTTTCTCAGTTTCTCTCTGACTGTCTGACTATCTTTATTGCTCTCTGAATCAGCCTTTCTTAATCTGTCTCTCTTTCACTCTTATCTCTTTCTTTGACTACATCTCTCCATCATTGTTTCTCTGTCTCTCTCAATCTCTAGCTCTGTTTGTCTCTCTGTCTCTAACTGACTGTCTCTGTCTTTGTCTTTTTGACTGTTGGTCTCTGTGTCTCTGTATCTCTCTGTCTCTGTCTTTCTTTGTCTCCCTGTGTCTCTATTGTTTCTGTTTCTGTCTCTGTATTTCTCCCTGCTTCTGTCTCTGTCTCTTTCTTCTTTCTTTCTATCTTGGTTTTTCTGTTTGTCTGTCTCTTTGTGTATCTGCCTCTGTCTCTGTCTCTCTCTGCTGCTCAGTCTCTGTCTCTCTCTGTGTCTGCCTCTGTCTCTCTGTCTCTGTCTCTCTCTCCCTCCATGTGATGAAGTTCTGTTCAACAGCTCCTAAGCTGCATTTCCATAGTGTGTGACCTACCTATTTTCTCCATTTCTGTGTTTTTGCTGTGGTTATCTTCCATGCATGAAACATTCACCTTTCTTCCCTCTGCCTCTTGGAATCCCTGGTTTCCATCTAAGCTTTACTCAAATGTACATGTAATCTCTCATAATAGAATGCAAATTATCTCAGGGCAGGGAATGTTTCATTTTTTATCTTTTTATTCTCTGTGCCCAGCATGTATTAAGCACTTAGTAAAATATTTGTTGATTGATTAATTGGCTACATCTTTTTGTTTCTTGTGTTTAATGCCCTGTACATTCATTATATTCCTAATTTCAAGTGATTATTTATGACATATTTTCTTTTGCAAATTGTCCATTCATATTCTCTAAACATTTTCCCAATGCTGCTGAGAGAATATTTCTTTTTTTTTTTTTTTGGCTAGGCAATGGGGTTAAGTGACTTGCCCAGGGTCACACAGCTAGTGAGTGTTTTTTGTCTGAAGCTGGATTTGAACTCAGATCCTCCTTAGTCCAGGGCCGGTGCTCTATCCACTGCACCACTTAGCTTCCCTTACATTCCTACTTTCTAAGAAAAAGAAATGTGGTCTTGAATCAATTGTGCACATATACTAAATAGCCCACTGTCCTGGGTAACCTTCTGTTCCTCTCCCCAAAAGCAAATAAGTTACAATTGCCTACACCAAAAATCACCTGTTTTATTTTCAAATTATCTTTCCCCCATGCTGAAAATTGTATATCCAATTTGTTTTATTCCCTCCAAACTGGAAGGATTAGCAGGGGATCAATTGTTAATTAAATCACTGGTGAGGTTTTCATAATTATCACTAGGCAATTTGGAACTACTCCTATTTAAGTTGGAGATTTTATATTTTTTGTGCCCATATTTTTTATTGACTGTAAGGTAGGAATGTGTGATCATTGGTTTTCCATTCTGAAAACAGTGTCCACATTATGGAGAATATCATCAGCTATGTGCCCTTTAATTATTAACCAATTATTACCATATACACATTTAGTCACTGGAATCCTAGGGTTTTAGAGCTGAAAGGATGCCTACAAAACTTCTAGTCCCACACTTTCATTTTACAAATGAAGAAACTGAGGCCCCGAGAGGGAACATGACTTGTGCAAGATCACCTAGCTATTAACTGCCCAAGGCACAGGGCATAGGGGATCAAGAATAAGACTTGAAATTAGAAAGACTTGGGTTTAGATCCCTTCTCAGACATGTAGTAGCTGTGTAATGCTGGGTAATTCATTTCAGCAGATTGTGCCTCTGTTTGCTCAACTATAAAATGAAAAGGTGGCATGTGATAGCCTCTTAGCTTCCTTCTGTCTCTAAATCTATGATTCTAGGTCTTCTGATTTAAGCACACTGCATAATTAAAGATTTTCATTTGGTTGAATATATTTCGTTTTTCTTAATCATTTATTAATTTTAGAACTAGGTATGGTAGAATTTTAAAGGATTTTGACTAACAAGTTGAAATAGTTAACATTCAGGTTCCTGGTTTCTAGAAGGATGTATTAATCATGCTTTAAATTTTAAGAGGGTTTGAAACTTCTAGAAGTCTTATTTACTCTTTACCCAAACTGTCTTGACATTAGAGACATACTTTGAAATATCCATTAGAAATTTATTTTTTGAAGAGAGATAGAATAAATTAAGCTTTTAGGAAATAAAAGATGGACCATGCATTACTATGTGGAAGCATAAGTTAAAGCAATGAAGGATATCAGAATGTACAGATAAAATAATTAGAAATACATCTCAAGATCCTCTCAAGGCCCAAGGTTAAAAATAGCCCTTTAAATCCTTGGGAGTACAAACCTAGCTTTGAATTATGGTTGGAAATAAAATGAATTGGGTGGGATCAGTTGGAGTTCAGGAAACAGTGAACAGCTCCAACCTTAAAAAAATATAATTCAACACTAGTGACCATGGTTGCCAGGAAGGGCCCTGCCCTAATGTACCATTAGAGAATATTTATTGAGGAGTTGGATGTGAACTTTCAAAAATACAGCCATCCACTGAATCATCTACTCTCCACCCCCCCATTTTTTTTTTACAAGAGATATACAGGTACCTAATGCTCTGCAAAATGATCATCTCAGACCAGTGAATGAGCCCAGAGTTTTGGCATTGTAGGTGAAGATTCACTGTCTTTCTTTACCTAGGCCTATTGGGGCTGAACTCTCATAAATGTAATGCAATTGATGTTAAAAAAATAATAAAGGCACAGTAATTAGAAAAAACAATATGTTCTTCTCTGCAATATGATCCCTACAATAGAATCAGGCCTATGGTAGGGATAAAAGGATCCCTATTGTCTTGTCCTTAGAGTGGAATGTGGTCTGAAATCAATATTCAATTTGGGATATAGCCATTGATTCCCCAAAAGTAGTCCACAATAAAGATGTTGATGTGTACTTTGTATGCGGTGGTAAGTGTTGAGAGAGCTTCCAGAAGAGGACAGGTGAATAGAGTTCTCTTACCTTATGGTACAGTGAGGAAAACTCCAGTAAGTGTCACCCTTAAAATAAAGTAAACAAGGAGTAGCTAGGTGGTGCAGTGGATAGAGTACTGGCCCTTGAGTCAGGAGGTCCTGAGTTCTAAATCCAGCCTCAGACATATAATACTTATTAGCTGTGTGACTCTGGGCAAGTCACTTAACCCCAATTGTCTCACCAAAACAAACAAACAAACAAACAAACAAAAAATAAAGTAAGCAGATCTTTAGCTTCTTATGTAGGTGGTTTGCATGCCCATAAAGTAATTGAAAAGAATATTATAACCATCTTTTGCACTGACTCTAATTATCTTCCCTTTGCTTTTGATCATTTCCCAATGCATACCAGAGAGATACATGAATAATTGGCTCTAAATATAATGAGTGACTGGTCTTCATGAAATAAGTATACCCTGAAAGTTTATAAGGTTGAGTATTATCAATTAATGTAGTGATCTCCTTATATGGTATGGAAAAGTATAATTTAACTTGTGATAAATGTTTTCACATGACATGAAGGATCCAGGTAGATTTTGGGTTACTTTTCACTTCGCTGGCTTCTTGTCCCTACCCAGACAAATATGGGATCATGATTAGACAACAGCCAGTACATTGTCATCAGCTCCTTTTGTAAACATATGGTTCATAAAAGTAAACCAAAAAAACCTCATTAATTCATCTGTTCCTACATTCATTTACTTTTTCTAGGTTAAAGAAAGTAAGTAAAACTCATATCAAAGCTCATGGTAAATAGAAACACCAGCCTATATGCTACTCTTCACACAACACCTCTATAACCTTAGTTACTTACTGATTTGCACTGGGTAAATCTCTCAGCACATGTGGTTACTCAGTATGTTTCTCCTAGTGAGACTCAACAGCTCCAGTAGAACAACCATATTTCCTCCTTGTTGGATCTCCTTTATCTATGAATGCCTATAGTTATCCACAATCCAAAACTGGATGATGTCTATTAGCTTCTTTCTGAAGAATATTAGAGTTACATTCAGAGATGAAAAGAAACTTATAGGCCATTTAGTGCAACTTCTTAATTTTATATGTGATGAAGCTGAGATACTAAGTGCCCAAATGGCCCACTTAAACTCATACAGAGATTAGTGACTGGCCCTAAATCTAGAGATTCTGACTCTGAGATTCAGCCCACTCTGGATACAGGAAAGTTTACATATTTAGATCTCTAAACCAACTAAAGACATTAGGTGGTGATTTAATCACTACTTCCAATAAAAGTCAAAGGTTCTAAAGGAAAAAGGAAATTAAGGAAGTAACCAGTTGGTTAAGAAGCTATTGAGGAAGTTGCAGACATAATTCTTCCGTGTTATGCCCTAAGGTTTTAAAACATTTCTATGACTCTTCAACTCAATTAAAAGAAAAAAAAATAAGTTGACTTTTAATTCACAGTCTGAAAATCTTTCTTGTACCAGTTTTGATTGAGTTGGGTTGAGAAAAAGTGTATGTAGATGAAGGCTGATAGTTTCTGAGTGAAAGAAATTTCCATACCTTCTGGGACAATCTGGCCTTATTCTTTTCCTCAGATAACTTCATTTTTTCCATGAGACAGATAAGTTTAATCTTTAGAAACAAGTTTAAAAAAAAACCAACAAACTAGCTCAATTATTTTAATAGAAGTAAAGAACATAAAATATTCTGCCTTTCACTTACTTGGCTCCAGTCAATACAAGAATGTCATGGATTTTGAGGATAGCCTTTTGTTTGTTCTTTGGATAGAAACACATTGATTGTGAAGTTTAGTTCCCAATAAGTTATACAGGGTAACTTAAGCTAACTGTTTTCTGTGCTTTAAAGGAAGAAGACCTCCTCAGAAAACTGACTGCTCAATTAGCAGAGATCTGGGCTAGCAGAACCCTGAATGTATTGTCCCACCTTTGAAGAAAGGGCTGAGATCTAGGCCTGAGTATTAGGTAGAAGGAAAAGGATTAGGAGCAAATGAGTTGACTTGACCAGCAGAAATAAGTAAGCATGGGGGCAACTAGGTAGCGCAGTGGACAGAGTACCAGCCCTGGAGTCAGAAGGACCTGAGTCCAGACACATAACACTCACTAGCTGTGTGATTCTGGGCAAGTCACTTAACCCCAATTCCCTCACCAACAAAAAAAAAAAAGAAAGAAGCAGGCATTCAGGTAACACATCTTAGCTTTTTCTTTTGACCTTTTTCTTTTGACCTTTTTCTTTCCTTTCTAGGATATTACTGTACAAATATTTTCCTTGCTTTGGTCAAGGGAGCACCTATTTCTCTCTATATATTATCACTCCTCTTTTCTAGAGGTGGGACCAGTAGGAAACATAATAGCTACATAGCTTCTGACAAGGCTCACCACCAGGGTACTTTTGCACCTCCACTCTGACAACGTTCTTACACCAAAAATGCCTCCAACTCTTTGGCCTCTTTCTAATTGGTGAGTTGCTCTTCAGAATCTCTCTTAGAGGATATATCAAATAATAGTCATGTTCACCTCTTACCAATTCTCTGGACTATTTTTTTCATTTTGTCCACTTGGGAGTACCTGCCAAATTTCCAGCTCCCTTTTATATGATGTCTCTCTTCATTAGAATGTATGTTTTGGGGCAGAGCCAAGATGGAGGAGGAAAGCAGTGACTGTCTTGGACTCTCTCCCAAAGCCCTCCAAATACCTAAAAAAATGTCTCTAAATAAATTCTAAAAGAGCAGAACCCACAAAAAGACAGAGTGAAACAAATTCCAAGCCAAAGACAGCCTGGATTGTTGATCAGAAAGGTATATCTCGCCGGGCTGGGAGAGGAGCACAGTTCTGTGCGGGTGTACAGGCCTAAGTGACCCAGGAGGAGGCCTCAGAGGACTGAATCTCAGGCAACTATGGTGATTTCCAGACTTCTCAACCCAGGAATGCCAAAGACCACATAGAAGGTCAGTGGGAAAAGTCTGTAACTGCAGCTAGAGAGAAGCTAGGTCTCAGCCACAAGTCCCAAGCTCGGCCCAGGGCCACAGCTTTTTCGTGAGCTTCCGGCCCACAGACTGAGGGGGAATAGAGTGGCTGATCAGAGGGAAAATGCAAGGATCACTTTGCCAGTGCTGAGGCAGGAATCTCTTGTTTTGCCTGTGCTTGGGTCACAGTTCTGAGAGGCGGTCCTGGGGCAAGGAGAAGCGCTGGTGCAGTGGAGCTTGTTGTGAGGGTGGAGAGAAAACACCTCGCTCCTTATCATACCACCTTGGAAGAACTGAAAATTTTCAGGTCCCTAGAAGTACCTCTGAAAACAGCTGTATAAACCGCCGAAGCTTGGGATGGTAGACTTTTCACATTGGAAGCAGACTTTTACCTTAACAAAGAGTTTAAAAAAATCAAGTAATTGGCCGAGATCATGAGTAAGCAGCGCAAAAAGAGTCAGACTATATTATCTTACTTTAGTGACAAAGAAGATCAAAACATACAACCAGAAGAAGACAACAAAGCCAAAGCTGCTACATCCAAAGCCTCCAAGAAAAATATGAATCAGTCCCAGGCCTTGGAAGAGCTCAAAAGAGATTTTGAGAAGCAAGTAAGAGAAGCAGAGGAAAAACTGAGAGTGATACAAGGAAATCATGAAAAACAAGTCAACAGCTTGCTAAAGGAGACTCAAAAAAATACTGAAGAAAACAACACTTTAAAAAATTGTCTAACCCAAATGGCAAATGAGGTCCAAAAAGCCAATGAGGAGAAGAATGCCCTAACAAGCAAAATTGGACAAATGGAAAAGGAAGTCCAAAAGATTTCTGAAGAAAACACTTCCTTAAAAATCAAAATAGAGCAATTGGAAGCTAGTGACTTTGTGAGAACTAAAGACACTGTAAAACAAATCCAAAAGAATGAAAAATTAGAAAACAATGTGAAATATCTCATTGGAAAAACAACTGACCTGGAAAATAGATCCAGGAGAGAGAATTTAAAAATTATTGGACTATCTGAAAGCCATGATCAAAAAAAGAGCCTAGACATCATCTTTCAAGAAATTATCCAGGAAAACTGTCCTGATATTTTAGAACCAGAGGGCAAAATAGAAGTTGAAAGAATCTACCAATCTCCTCCTGAAAGAGATCCCCAAAGGAAAACTGCTAGGAATATTGTAGCCAAATTCCAGAGTTCCCAGGTCAAGGAGAAAATATTACAAGCAGCCAGAAAGAAACAATTCAAGTATTGTGGAAACACAATCAGGATAACACAAGATTTAGTAGCTTCTACATTAAGGGACCACAGGGCATGGATTTTAATATTCCAGAGAACAAAGGAGATAGGATTACAACCAAAAATCACCTACCCAGCAAAACTGAGTATAATCCTGCAGGGGGAAAAAATGGTCATTCAGTGAAATAGAGGACTTTCAAGCATTCTTGATGAAAAGACCAGAGTTGAATAGAAAATTTGATTTTCAAATACAAGACTCAAAGGGAACGTGAAGAGGTAAACAGGAAAGAGAAAATCATACGAGACTTATTAAGGTTGAACTGTTTACATTCCTTCACGGAAAGATGATATTTGTAACTCATGAGACCATTGTCAGTATTAGGGTAGTTGGAGGGGAAAAAATTATATGTACATATATATAGATATAGTTAGATAGAGGGCACAGGGTGAGTTGAAAATGAAGGGGTCATATCTGGAGAATAAAATTAAGGGGTAAGAGAGGAATATACTAGGAGAAGGAGAAAGGGAGAGGTAGAACAGAGTAAATTATCACACCAAAAAAAAAAAAAAAACAGAAAAGAAAAGGCTCTTACAGTGGAGGGGAAATAGGGGAAGGTGAGAGGGAATGAGTGAATCTTATTCTCATAGGATTTGACTTAAGGAGGGAATAACATACACACTCAATTGCATATGGAAATCTGTCTTACCCTATAGGAAAATAGGAGGGGAAGGGGACAAGAGAATAGGAGAATGATAGAGAGGAGGGCAGATTGGGAAAGGGAGTAATCAGAAGCAGATACTTATAAGGAGGGACAGGGTCAAAAGAAAGAATAGAATAAATGGGTGGGTGGGACAGGATTAAGGGAAATAGAGTTAGTTTTTCACAGCATGTCTACTATGTAAGTGTTTTGCATAACTGCACATGTATAGCCTATATTGAGTTGCTTGCCTTATCAATGAGGGTGGGTGGGGAGAGAGGAAGGAAAAAAATTTGGAACCCAAAGTTTTAAAAACACATGTTTAAAAAAATGTTTTCACATGCAACTGGGAAATAAGAAATACAGGAAACAGGGTACAGAAATCCATCCTGCCCTACAGGAAGATTGAAAGGGAAGGGGATAAAATAAGGGGGGGAGAGATAGAAGGGAAGGCAGAATAGGGGAAGGGATATTTAGAATGCATGCCATCTTGGGGTGGGGGAAGGGTGAGGTGGGGTGAAAATTTGGAACTCAAAATCTTGTGGAAGTAAATGTTGAAAACAAAAAAAAAATAAAAATTACCATTAAAAAAATAGAATGTGTCTTTCATTTTTTTGCTTATATTTGTGTTTCCACACTTAGCACAGTATCTGGCTTGTAATAGGCACTTAATAACTGTTCTATCTATCTATCACTGATGTCGTTTTATGTGTCCTTTCTTCTATCTTTGCTGAGAGTTAGAAAGTCTGTAGATCCTCATAACATCAAGGTAAGTCCTACTAAATCAAGGACAGCTATTGATCATTATTGATCATCCCATTTTCTTTCCAAGAAATAAAAAAAAAAATAAACATTCCACATCTTATATTTTGTTGATTATTGTAGAAGATTCTATATTCATTCTACTAGATAAATTTTTGATAGAGTTGATTTGTGAATAAGCTATCAGGTCTCTCTCTCTACTGTCTGTCTGTCTTTTTCTGTCTGTCTTTCTCTTCTCCTCACTCTCTCCTGCATTAGGGAATTGAACAACAATGGGAAGCTTACAGTTTCCCTAATGATTGGTGATTTAAAGTTCCAAGGAAACTTGGACACTAAGAATTGAGGAGTAAGCAGGTTCAATACCACACTATATCATAACACAAAACTGACATTTTAGAATCTAGTCACTCATCCTCAGTAACTGCTAGATCCCCAAATATGCAGGAAATGAAGAATTTAGCCATCCATGGTCACTAAGAAAAAGAAGTATGGCTGTTTGACTGTAAGCACTGCCTCATATTTCTTCACATATTTAGGTACCCAGTTCAGTTGCATTCTACGAAGGGAAATTTTCTCTTACTGTCTCAATTATTAGTTCTCTCTTCCTTCTTGAATTTTCTTATATCGAGTTGTCTGCATAAGTAATATGTCACCTTCTACCCCAAGTAAAATGCAAGTTCCTTTGAGGAAAAGAATTATTTTGTTACTCTTTGTATCTCTGGTGCCTAATAGATGCTTAGTGTAAAATAGGTATTTGTTAAATCCTTGTTAATTTGAAATGAAATAGACTTTTTTGTATACATTTTAGAAACATTATTAAAACTTTAAAATGACACAATATATGTGTATATGTATATATAATATACATCTCTCTATATATACATATGTGTGTGCATATATATGTATATATATCATAAGTATTGTGTGAATATGTACACACACACCAATTTTTTTTTGAGAATTGAAAAAAATGTTTGCTGACACCACCAATAGCCAACAGCTTGGATGTGGATCATAGGCTTGGGAGGATGTCTTAGAGTGAGGAGGAGCATTGGTGAGGTGGAGCGTGTGGCTGTGGTAGACAGAAAATCCTCCTCACTGTTCCAAGACAGAAAAGAGTGCTTGTGGTCACTCATAGAGCAGAGCACAGCTCAGGAAAGGAGTAAACACTTCTCCTTTGATCATACCACCTTGCAAGAACTGAAATTTTACAGGTCCCTAGAAATATCTCTGAAAACAGCTGCACAAATCCCCTGAAGATTGGGACAAAGTTCTACTTTAACAATAGGTGAGAAGTCAAGTAATTGTCTGGGAACATGAGCAAACAGAGGAAAAAAAACCCAGATGATAGAATCTTATTTTGGTTACAAATAAGATCAAAACATACAACCAGAAGACAACAAAGTCCAAGAGCCTATATCCAAAGCCTCCAAGAAAAATATGAATTGGTTTCAGGACATGGAAGAGCTCAAAAAGGATTTTGAAAATCAGGTAAGAGAAGTAAAGGAAAATCTGGGAAGAGAAATGAGAGTGATGCAAGAAAATCATGAAAAATGAGTCTATAGCTTGCTAAAAGAGACCCAAAAAATAATACTGAAGAAAATAACACCTTACAAAATAGACTAATCCAAATGGCAAAAAAGGTCCAAAAAGCCAATGAGGAGAAGAATGCCTTAAAAATCAAAATTGGCCAAACGGAAAAGGAGATCCAAAAGCTCACTGAAGAAAATAATTCCTTAAAAATGAGAATGGAGCAAATGGAAGCTAATGACTTTGTGAGAAATCAAGAAATTATAAAACAAAACCAAAAGAATGAAAAAATAGAAGATTGTGAAATATTTCAACTGACCTGGAAAATGGATCCAGGAGAGATAATCTAAAAATTATTGGACTACCTGAAGACCATAATGAAGGAAAGATCCTGTACCTCAACTTTCAGGAAATTATCAAGGAAAACTGCCCTGATTTTCTAGAACCAGAAGGTAAAATAAAAATTGAAAGAGTCTGACAATCACCTCCTGAAAGAGACCCCAAAAGGAAAACTCCCAGGAATATTGCAGCCAAATTCTAGAGTTCCAGGTAAAAGACAAAATATTCAAGCAGCCAAAAAGATACAATTCAAGTATTGTGGAAACACAATCAGGATAACACAAGATTTAGCAGCTTCTACATCAAAGGATCAGAGGGCATGGAATATGATATTTTAGATGTCAAAAGAGCTAAGATTAAAACCCAGAATCACCCACCCAGCAAAACCGAATACAGTCCTTCAGGGGAAAAATGGGCATTCAATGAAATAGAGGACTTTCAAGCATTCTTGATGAAAAGACCAGAGCTGAACAAAAAATTTGACTTTCAAATACAAGACTCAAGAGAAGTATACAAAGGTAAGCAGGAAAGAGAAATAATAAGGGACTTATTAAAGTTGTACTGTTTACATTCTTATATGGGAAGATCATGTTTGTAACTCATGAGACCTTTCTTAGTATTAGGGTAGTTGGAGGGAATACACACACACACACAAACACACACACACACTCACACACATATGTGTGTGTGTGTATATATATATATATATATAGACAGAGGGCACAGGGTGAGTGGAATATGAAGAGATACTACCAAAAAAAATAAAATTAAGAGGTGAGATAAGATTGTACTTGGAAAAGGAGAAAAAGGAGAGCTAGAATGGGGTAAATTATTTCAAATAAAAGAGGCAAGAAAAAGCTTTTGCAGTGGAGGGGGAGAGGAAGGGTAAAAGGGAATGAGGGAATTTTACTCTCATCAGATTTGGCTCAAGGAGGGAATAATGTAAACACTCAATTGGGTATGAAAATCTATCTTATCTTACAGGAAAATAGAGGGGAAGAGGATAAGAGGGGGGATGATAGAAGGGAGGGCAGGTTAGGGGAGGCAGTAATCAGAGGCAAACACTTTTGAAGAGTGACAGGGTAAAAGAGAGCATAAAATAAACAGGGAGGGGGGAGGGATAGGATAGAGGGAGATAAAGTTAGTCTTTCACAACATGATTATTTTGGAAGTGTTTTGCATGACTACACATGTATAACCTATATTGTACTGCTTACCTTTTCAATGAGGGTGGGTGGGAATGGAGGAAGGGAGAGAATTTGGAACTCAAAATTTTAAAAATGAACATCAAAGTGTGTTTTTACATGCAACTGAGAAATAAGTATACAGGTAATGTGGTATAGAAATCTATCCTGCCTACAGGAAAATAGAAGGGGAAGGGTATAAGAGAAGAGGGGGGGTGATAGAAGGGAGGGCAGATTGGGGGAATGGGTATTCAGAATGCACATCCTCTTAGGGTGTGGAGAGGGGAGCAATGGGGCAAAAATTTGGAACTCAAAATCTTGTGGAAATGAATGTTGAAAACTGAAAAAAAAATAATTAGTTAATGAAGAAGAAGTCTCAATGATTGTGAGCAGTAGAAATCAAGAGACAAGGTAGGGACCCACTTTTCAAATTTTGCACCTCTTGGGAAATATCCAGTTCATCATTCACAAGTTTATGTTTGCTTTTCTGAATTTCCTCTATTGAACTTCTCCAATGTGTGTCTGACTTTTCTGTGGTCACTCAGCCAATCAGGAGTTGGGTTTACCTATGAACTATCCCTCAGAAAATCTGCTTCAGGGTTGAGGACAAATGAGGTTATATATAAAATATTTGAAATAAATATAAAAATACCAATAGGAAGGAGGAGGGACACTAGCAGCTAGGGGATCCAGTAAAGTCTTTAGATAGTGACACTTGAGTTGATACTTGAAAGGAACCAGAGATTATATGAAATGAAGGTAAAGAGAGAGAGCATTACAGACATGGGGTATGGCCAGTGTAAAAGTTAAGGCACAAGAAATGAATATGTATATTGAACAGAGATTAGAACAACATGGCTGGAGAATATGTATGGAGGATTCAGGAGGTAAATGTAGTTGGGGGAGGGACAAATATGTAAGAATACTGGAAAATCAGGAAAAGGCCAGCTCATGAAGAGCTTTAAATGTCAAACAGGAATTTATATTTGACTATGGAGTCAATGGGGGACCACTGGAATTCACTGAGGAAGAAGATGAGATGATCATCATCAGGAAAAATTATTTTGTGGCTTAGTGGAAGAAGAATTGTAGAAGAGAGATGCTTTAGGCAGAGAAAAGATTGTCTGTTCTTGGAGTCAGGTTGGGAAGATGTGTGTTTGAGTCCAACCTCTAACATATTTAGTTTATCATTATGGATGAGTCATTTAACCTTGGATAATGCTAGAAGGAAGTAATTATAAATTATAAAAAAGTTGCTAATCTGCATTGTTGAAAAGAGTTTCAATAATGAGATTTTCCCCACATTAATGAATTCAAAGGCTTGCATTTCTCCTTGCTGCATCCCCCCAAAAATAAAGTTTAATTTGTATACTGCTTTACACATTTCTTCCACATATCTTCTTATGTAAACCTAACAAAAATTGGTTGATGAAGATAAGTTAAGGCTGTATTTTTATAATCAGTTTACATATGAAGATACTGAGTCGCAGAAAGTTACATGGCTTACAAGGAAGCATCAAGCTACTAAGTAACAAATCCTATAATCACATTCAAGTCTTCTAACTTCAATACTTTCCACTAATTTCACACTTTCTTGCTGTTTCATCAACCATGCATTTAAAAAAATGGTGAACTCTTGCATTTACTCATCTACACTGTATCACAATGTCCCCTTTGTCTTTAATACTGAGTATTTGTGAAATAGCTGACTAGAGTTGAGAATGAGGTAGATAGTAAAATATTTGTTAAATTGAATTGTATTGAATTGAACTGGATTGCATGAAGTTGGTTTAAATTGAACTGAATCTTATAGAGATAAAACCCAATACCTTGGCTTAATTAGTGTTTCACTCCAGCCAACTGTAGAGACATTTTTATTTCTCTTTAAAAAGTAATATCATGTATCAAATCTTGTAGATTCCAGAGTTTATGAAAAAGAATGAGAAGAATGTGGACTATTATTCTGATCTTCATCTTGTGAGATAGAAGCCAGGACACAAACATATATGACTTTTTTATCTAAGGACATATTATTAGTATCAAAAGTGTTCTGTCATTTATGAATGTGTGTGTATGTATGTGCGTAATGTAATTCAATTTAGTCTGGTAAATTTGTGAAGTGAAGGGACTCCCAAGAAATAAAATCTGTTCTTGCAGAAAGAATGAGGGGCACACATGCTTGGAGAAGCTGAATGATTGATTAGATTGCACTGGGTTGGGAAGAGATGAGCTCCAGAAGGTGTAAGTGATGATAATTTGAGAGAAGCAGTGATAAATAGTTGCCAGAGAACCAGAGTTGCCTCCATTTCTACCAACTTGCAGGGATGGGACATGCTGAGGCAGAGTCAAGAGGCAGGTCCAATTGTTACTAACTCTTCCTTGCTGATTCAACTGTGATTATTTGTATATTCTTCCTCTCCTTTCTCTTTCTAAGAGAACAAAAACAATTTATATGTTCTATAAAGTTATATTTAGATCAAAATGATGATGACTAAGCTTGGCCTTAAAGAAAAGATCTGAGTAGATAATCTTAGCCCAATCCTTTGCAGAAGTTGGAGTTAGACCATTGGATATGGCATATAGCATCAGACTTTTTTATGTGTTGACTAGTCTTGCTGAAATCCTTCCTATTTTCTCTTGTTTTCTTCTTCAAAATAAAAGACGGCTCTCTGTGAGTGAAAGGGATACAGGAGGACATGTAGGTAACCTACAAACAAAAATATTAGAAAAAATATATTAAAAAATTAAGTTTTTAATTGTTTAATGAGTACTAAAAGTGTCTTCCATAAAGTACTGATATTAGCAATTTCTATATGTTTGCTTCATCAATGTGAAGGGAAATTCAATGGAGGTCTGTGGAAAGAAGAGACAAATTAATACTTTTTATTTAAAAGGAGTAGTACACCACAAGGAGTTTTCT
Source organism: Vombatus ursinus (assembly GCF_900497805.2). NCBI lineage: Eukaryota > Metazoa > Chordata > Mammalia > Diprotodontia > Vombatidae > Vombatus > Vombatus ursinus. The sequence continues at coordinate 1,630,182 of NW_020947238.1, forward strand.
TCCTTTTTTCTTTTCCCTGCAACCCACTACATTGAGACTCCTGAGATAAATGATAGAGGATCTTGTTGAAATATTAATTAAACAGAACACCCATATGGTAGATAAAGTTAGATATCAGGTTTTCCTTGAGGTGAAATCAGGCTAGGGAGTGAGGGAAAAGTCTGGTTACTGCTCAGTTAAATTGCTTTACTGCATTATCCACGTACACACACATGCAGAGAAATCTTTCTATAAAAGAAGTGAAGGGAGTCACTACATAACAGGTCCTGCCTTTTGTAAAGATATGTGATACCCACATACCAAAGCAGGGGAACACTGAAGAAGGAGTAGCTAGCTTTCTTCTTAAAGAGCCAACTTTCACAACCACCTGGCTACAAAAATATGTGTTTATGTGAGTACATATTATTTGTTTGTGTGTGAGTGTATAGCAGGTTCTCTGTCATTCAGTTTCCCAGCAGTTATAGTGTATATATATATATATATATTTTGTGTATGTGAGGCAGTTGGGGTTAAGTAACTTGCCCAGAGTCACAGAGCTAGTGAGTGTTATGTATCTTGTGACACCTAGCTGCCCCTAGTAAAATCTTTTAATATGTTATGAATGGCACACATTCAAACACAAATGAATGGATACACCTTTCCATGTGTTCACATGTTTACAAATTCTATATGCACTTACAAAACCACTTTAGGAGTACATCCATGGACAGATACACTTTCTAAATATGAGAATTTATGTGGCATATGTCACTCCGGAATTAGTACTAGGCCTAATTCAATTTGTCTATATAAATTAGTCATGATAGATCAATCCAAGAATCCCTGTTAACTTGCATTGCATATATTTTTATTAATTAATTTATTCTGAATTATCAACCATCACTTCCATAAGCTTTTGAGTTTTAAATTTTTTCCCCTTCCTCCCCAAGATGGCATGCAATCTCATATAGGCTATACATATACATTCCTATTAAACATATTTTCACATTAGTGATGTTGTAAGTAAGAATTAGAACCAACAGGAGGAACCTCCAGAAAGACGAAACAAAACACAACAGAAGAAAAAAAAATGCAAATACTGTGCTTCGATCTGCATTCAAATTCCATACTTCTTTCTTTAGACGTGGATAGCATTTTCTATCATGAGACCTTTGGAGATGTCTTAGATCCTTGTGTTGCTGAGAAGGGTTAAGTCTATCAATATTAGTCATTGCACAACGTGGCTGTTACTGTGTACAACGTTCTTCTGATTATGCTCACTTCACTCAGAATCAGACCATACAAATCTTTCTAGGTTTTTCTGAAGTCAGCCTGTTCGTCATTTCTTACAGCACAACAGTATTCCATTACATTCATATACTATAACTTGTTGAGCCATTCCCCAATTGATGGGCATCCTCTCAATTTCCAATTCTTTGCCACCACAAAAAGAACTGCTATAAATATTTTTGTACATGTGAGTCCTTTTCCCATTTGTATGATCTGTCTGGGATATAACCCTAGAAGTGCTATTGCTGGGTCAAAGACATTGCATATAAATTGTTATATAGTTACTTTTCATTATTTTTCCTATAAAAACTAGCTGATTCATGGAACTGACAGCTTCACTTATAATCCACAAATTTCATTCATTTAATTTTTTCAACATTTAATGCTAATGTACTAATATATGGAACTTAGAAATAAAATAACACCTCCTACCCTTTAAATATATAAAATACTTTTGGTTTTACCAAGTGCTACATATATGTTGCCTGACTGATCCTCAAAAAAATCCTCTGAGAAGGCAGTGTAAGGACAATTTTCTATATTTTAAAGATGAAGAAAATGAGGCTCAGAACTATAAGTGACTTGCTTGAGGACACAAAGTTAATTGGTGAGGAGATTGGGCCTCAATTGTCAGTCTTCTGACATCAGAACAAAGAAATTTCTACTATGCCACATTGTGTATCTCTACAGTGGGACTTCTTAATCTCTATAAGTGTGTGTGTGTGTGTGTGTGTGTGTGTGTCTGTGTGATGGACTTCTTTGGCAGTACAGTGAAGTGTATCGACTTTTCAGAAAATGGTTATTAAGTGCATGAAATAAAACATGAAAGGTTACAAAGGAAACTAATTATATTGAAATGGAGTTTACACATGCACATTGTTCAGTCCTTTCAGTTGTGTCCAACTCTTTGTGATCCCATTTGGGGTTTTCTTGGCAGAGGTCCTAGAGTGATTTGCCATTTCCTTTTCCAGCTCATTTTACAGATGTGGAATTGAGACAAACAAGTTTAAATGACTGGCCCAGGGTCACACAGCTAATGAGTGTCTGAGGACAGATTTGAACTCAGAAAAATGAGTCTTCCTGACTCCAGGCCTGGAACTGTATCCACTTTGCCACTTAGCTGTCCTTAGACACACACACACACACACACACACACACACACACACACACACACACA
>NW_020947238.1:1642627-1663621 GCF_900497805.2 Vombatus ursinus
ATAGATAGATAGATAGATAGATAGATAGATAGATAGATAGATAGATAGAGGGCACAGGGTGAGTTGAAAATGAAGGGGTCATATCTGGAGAATAAAATTAAGGGGTAAGAGAAGAATATACTAGGAGAAGGAGAAAGGGAGAGGTAGAACAGGGTAAATTATCACACCAAAAAAAAAATAGAAAAGAAAAGGCTCTTACAGTGGAGGGAAAGTGGGGGAAGGTGAGAGGGAATGAGTGAATCTTATTCTCATAGGATTTGACTTAAGGAGAGAATAACATACACACTCAATTAGGTATGGAAATCTGTCTTACCCCACAGGAAAATAGGAGGGGAAGGGGACAAGAGAGTAGGGGAATGTTAGAGAGGAGGGCAGATTGGGAAAGGAAGTAATCAGAAACATGTACTTCTGAGGAGGGACAGGGTCAAAAGAAAGAATAGAATAAATGGGTGGGCAGGATAGGATAGGATTAAGGGAAATAGAGTTAGTTTTTCACAGCATGTCTACTATGTAAGTGTTTTGCATAACTGCACATATATAACCTATATTTAGTTGCTCAGCTTATCAATGAGGGTGGGTGTGGAGGGAAGAAGGGAGAAAATTTGGAACCCAAAGTTTTAAAAACACATGTTTAAAAAAAATGTTTTCACATGCATCTGGGAAATAAGAAATACAGGAAATGGGGCACAGAAATCCATCCTGCCCTATAGGAAACCTGAAGGGGAAGGGGATAAGAGAAGGGGGGGAGAGATAGAAGGGAAGCAGACTAGGGGTAGGGGTATTTGGAATGCATGCCATCTTAGGGTGGAGGGAGGGGTGAGATGGGGTGAAAATTTGGAAATCAAAATGATGCGGAAGTAAATGTTGAAATCAAAAAAATAAAAAAAAATTACCATGTTAAGTCCTAGAAAAAAAAATTCACAAAATGAAAAACCAAAAAAAAAATAAAATCAAAATTAAAAAATACATATACATTCCTATTAAACATATTTTCACATTAGTCATGTTGTAAAGAAGAACTAGAACCAATAGGAGGAACCACAAGAAAGAAGAAAGAAGACAAAACAAAAGAAAAAAATAAAAAGAACAAATAGGATGCTTTGATCTGCATTCACACTACATAGTTCTTTCTCTGGATGTAGATAACATTTTCCATCATGAGATTTTTGGAGATGTCTTAGATCCTTGCATTGCTGAGAAGAGCTCAGTCCATCAAAGTTAGTCATCACACAATGTGGCTGTTACTGTGTACAACATTCTCCTGGTTCTGCTCACTTCACTCAGCATCAGTCCATACAAGTCTTTCCAGGTTTTTTTGAAGTAGGCATGCTCATCATTTCTTATAGCACAGTAGTATTCCATTACATTCATAAACCACAACTTGTTCAACCATTCCCCAATTGATGGGCATCCCCTCAATTTTCAATTCTTTGCCACCACAAAAAGAGCTGTTATAAATATTTTTTGTATATGTGGGTTCTTTTCCCATTTTGATGATCTCTTTGGGATACCTTAGAAGTGTTATTGCTGGGTCAAAGGGTATATACATTCTTATAGCCCTTTGCACATAGTTCCAAATTACTCTCCAAAATGGTTGGATCAGTTCACAACTCCACCAACAATGTATTAATGTTCCAATTTTCCCACATCTTCTCCAACATCTATCATTTTCCTGTTTTGTCATGTTAGCCAATCTGATAGGTGTGATGTGGTACCTCAGAGTTGTTTTGATTTGCATTTCTCTAATCAATAGTGATTTAGAGCATTTTTTCATATGACTATAGATAGCTTTAATTTCTTCATCTGAAAACTGCCTGTTCATATCCTTTGACCACTTATCAATTGGCTCTCCTTCTATGTTGTTAATTCATGTTCATCTTTCAGTCCAGCATGGTCCCAAAATACTTTGTTAACTTTATGTCTTAATTGTGCATTTATCTGTAATGCTTCCAATGACATATGGCATTGTTTTCTCCTGTCACATTCCAAGCTTAATGACATAATGCCTTGTATTTTTAGTTAGTATTCTTTTGAAAGCCTTATCTCTTTAATTAGATTGGGAGGCCCTTGAGTATGTGGATTAGGTCTTATGTTTTCCTTTTATCCCCTGCAGAGCTTAGTTCAGTACTTCACCCATAGTAAGAACTTAATAAATTATTGTTGGACAATTTTTGCTGTTTTCCCTACTTATGCTTAAAGGCAGACACAGGATACAAAAAGTACTCTAAATTTTACTTTTTTCTTTTCATAATCCAGTGAAAGGACATTTTTTTTCATATAAATATTTTAACAATTTGGATAAAAATCAACTTGGCTTCCTTATACTATAGATGTAGTTTGCATACTAACTGCCAGTCATCTCAACCCAAATATCTTGGAAAAGAATAATCATATATATGCTCTGTAGGCCTTTAGCAATAAAAGCTTTATTCATGAACCTGGATCTAAGCAATCATATCAGGATAAAAAGCTGGTGTGATACAACCTCATGCTCAAATGAATACAGTGTGGCAATATCTGATGACCATATAAAATCAACAAATGAAATTAAAGTTGAATAAATCTGAAGGATGCAGACAATAAAAGGGGATGTGGGATAGGAGTGAATGAGAGTACATCTTCTAACTCCTAAATCAAGCAAAAAACACTGTCCATCTGATCAATTAATTGTTTTGTACTTGCCTTTATTGAATATAGCAAGTACTGTCTTTATGGGTCCCTTAGGAGAAGGGAAAGCATATAAATGCCTTCTCAGACAATTCTCAACAAATATGCTGATTGCCAGTATCCTAAATGGATTTTATATATTTATTCATGGAGCCAGTAAGCAGTTGTAGCTCAAGTCTTCACATTTTGGTTCTACTATAAAGTGAAAGAGTCTTTTCTATTGTTAGTCCTTAAGGCCAATTCAAGTGTGTATATTCACTACTATATGTTTCTATGCCTTTCTATTACTAGTTTGACATCCAGAAAATAGTTTATTCTATCAGTATTTATAACTAAGTAAATGAAAGGGAATATATTTTAAGAGCCTAATTTCTATGATTTTCTGCATGTGAAAATAGAACTAAGAAAATCAGAAATATAAGAAAATTTAAAAATGAAGTTATTTTTAAACTTTCTTGGCTCAAATATGTAGATATTGATAGACACACTGACAGACAGACATATAGCTAGATAAAATTATTATTTTTTTTTTGGCTAGGCAATGGGATTAAGTGACTCACTCAGGGTCACACAGATAGTAAGTGTCAAGTGTCTGAGGCAGGATTTGAACTCAGGTCCTCCTGATTCCAGAACCAGTGCTCTATCCACTGTGCCACTTAGCTGCCCCTTTTTATTAATTTTATTTTAATTTTTATACTCCTTGATAGATAACATTAGATAGATAAATACATAGATACATAGAAAAATATAGATAAGGGTATGCATATATACATATAATATAAACATATATAAACATAATATAAACATATATAAATATATATGTATGTGTATATGTATGTATTTAGATATGATAGAAACAAATACATTCCTAATACATATGCACATATATATGTGCTTATGTAGAGAGATTCTTGACTTGCTCTGCTTACCCACATGAACAGTAGGACGATATGTTTCCAGGCCAAACTTATATATATCTTCCTTTCAGAGTTCTAGGGATAACATGAGATGTGATTCTTTTCTAATATAAAAAACTCAATTCCTCATTCTGATGTGTTATCTCCAATGTTTACAATGAGATAATAGCAATCTAGGAATATTTAATCAATTGACATCAATTATATTTTGCAAAGGGATATTTGCTGAGCAGATATAGCATGAAAAGAACATACCCCCACAACTGATTGGTAAATTGTCTGAAATACCCTTTCAGTCACTAGGAAGAGTCATGTTAAAGTTTTATAAGGATACTACAACTTTTGTCCTACCATATTCACTTCTGAATTTAGCATGGCCAATGGACAGATTAAATTCCTTCCTTGTAGTACACAACATGTTGTCTTCACTATCAGTTTACTACTGGGCTGGACCCTGGTTGTTTCTCAGGGCTTTGCTAGGAAATTGAAAGGCAGATCATAGCTGCATTGTGAAGGATGTGTGCTCCTCTCTCCTATTTCTTGGAATGTTATTGAGTTGGATATATGTATGTGTCCATAAACAAACATGCAAACATAAAACATAAATACACTACATAATAATGCATGTATTTATATGCATGTATTTAATAAACATGTGCACATTATTACATAATCTTATTCATATATGTATGTATGGGAGAGAATATTGGGAAAATTGGAACATTAATATATGTATGTATGGAGAGAGAGAGAGAGAGAGAGAGAGAGAAGAGATGAGAACTGGGTAATATCTGGATAATTTCTCCCCTAAATCTTCAGTTTTTCCTGCATACATTCTAATGGGATAACTATCCAGAGGTATTAGGTATAGTGGTGATGGATGCTGCTACAGAGACAGAAAGATAATATCTAGTATAAAGGATAGTATATAAGAAGGAAAGGAGGGGTGCTGCTGTGAATGTCAGAAGACCTACGATCTGGTGATAGGTTCTATGCTGTTGACACCTGTCTATCCTAGATGAAATGATGATCATGGTTTCACTTTACACAGAGAGGATGGAAAGCACAGTACACCTTAAACATGTCAAATATGTATATGAAACCAAATCTATACTTGTATGGCCAGAGGTTAAAAATTGATTTGTGCCTAATGAGGTTCAGATATTTTTACAGGATTCCCTACGGTCCCTCAATCAGTGAAGAAGTTTAAATAAAATAAAAAAAAATTAGAGTAAAATCTGTCATCAGGCAAATATATGGAAGAAAAGATGGGACATTAAACATCAAGATCAGGGGAAGATAAGTGGAGAGCTAGAGTCCTACTTTGGTGTCCTTATGATATGAAGGGAAAAAAAAATCAAAGAAGACAATGGACATGTTAGGTGAATCCCCAAAAAGATTTTTTTATTTGTTTTTGTTTTCTAGGATATAGACAAGATTCCTACACAATCATTTGTTGTGGATAGGTTGTGATATTCATCATTGGAGGGAACATCCAAATTGATGAGATTACAGATGTACATAGTGTAACATTATCATTTCATATATTTCATTTTTTCAAGAGACTATTGATTTCCCCTAAACTACCTTGTCTATTACTGTGACAAGTCACCATGGGATAGGCAACAAGTACCAGAACGATCCTGCTTTTATGAACCCTAATCAAGGTATATAACCAAAACAAACAAAAACTAAAATCAATGCTTAATAACAGTAGTTTAAATGACTATATTTAGCTACTTATGGTCTAAAAGACTCCTTACTAGCGCTAAATTAAAATGGAGTTTGAAAGGTAAAAAAAGTAATAAAACTTGAGATGCAATGGATGGTATTGAAATTCAACTTCCCTAGGCAAGTGTTTTCTGTCCTTTATCCACTGCAACAGTAAGTGTCAGAGGAACTAGTGAAAAAAAAATTCAGCTGCTAAATGTGCTAAATTTCAGACTGATGAGTTTGCCTGAAATCTTTATTAAGGTCATCAGAAAAATATATATTTTTCTAATTGAGGATTTATGCTACAAAAAACAAATAAATCATTGGTGAAATATTAATTTTAATCAGGTACCAACTTCTCTAGAATCATATCGAGTACTTTTTTAATGTATTGGTTATTAAGCAATGTCTCTTTATGTACATATGTATATACATACTTCTAATTTATTAAAGTTATACTTTTTGATGGGAAAACTTTTAAAAATATATAATTGTGATTTATTAAAAGATAAAGAAAAAGATGAATGAGCTACATTGTCTCTGTCAAGTATGTGTCTGTTTATTCAATAACATTGACTAACACAAGTTTCCAATACATGCCAAAACTGTTTTCTTAGAACAATTGTTAATTGTATCAATTTCTAATAAACAATGTTATCAATGAAAGCCAATTACTTTTTAAATAATTATTGGTTCAAAGTAGTTCAATTTATTGCATACACTGAATGCACATAGGATACAAATTCCAGTAACAGTGGAATGAAATACTTAAGGAATTGTTTTAACCTAGAGAGCTTGAATACTAGAATTGCACCAAAAAATTAGAGAGAAATCACAAAAATGAAATGCCCAACTTCAAATTATAGATGTTAACATAGAATCAAACATGATAGAATTATAGTTTCAGAGTTGTGTGAGGCCACAGAAGTTGATTAGTCTAACACTCTAGTTTTATAACAGTACTTTTTAAAGGATAGGATGGCCAGAATCACCTATTTCCCCTGATTTGTAGTTCTTTCCAGGTTGAGAAGAAACAAAATTGAGAGATCATCTCTGTTTCAGGGGTAGATGTGTTTTTTTTTTGTTTGTTTGTTTTTGGGTTTTTTGTTTGTTTGTTTGTTTTTTCCATGCACTATTACAAGAGTATTGCAGACCTCTTGAGGAGAATGAGGAAAGAAGGGAGAGATGGCAGTTTTCATAGGGCAGCAGTATGAAAGGAATGGCAGGTGGTATATGTCACATTAGCAGTTCCTTCTGTCTGAGCATGTGAGGTGACATGTACCTAAATGGACAAGCTGAGAGGTACATTTGACTGTGAGTTTCATCTCATTCGTTACTCAATATCAAGAGAGCTAAGAGGAAAACAAAACAAAACAAAAGAATTCAGGCTTTACCCTGCCCCAGCTTTATTTCTTTTTGTGTTTTTCTTAACTTATTTGAATAAAAAAGGCATTTGTTGGATTTAATAGTGTTCACTTCTTATGTTTCTGCCTGTTTCTTCATTTGTGGCGCAAGGGTGCAATTGGAGCCATAGGGGAGAAAAGGATTTTTCCTAGTGTAAGAGTGAGAGCTCAAATCCTATCCCATTATTAGATTTCTGTTCTACAACTGGTGTCATAAGCACAAACCATGTCATAGCTACTATTTTAAGTGCAAAATTACCATGATTAGGACCTTATTTTATAAATCTGCTTCATACTCATGAGGCAAAGTTACATATTACTGTGGAAGCTTATGCTCCAGGAGGGAAAATGCTTTGCCCCAAATCCAATAGACACTATTGGCAGAGGCAGGATCCAAACCTCAACAATCTGATTCCAAATTTAACAATTTCCATTGAACTGTGCTACCATTCATATTTTTTTAAATGCAAAATGAACTTTTTAAAAATGCATTTATTTTTAGTTCTCAACTTTCACTTCCATAAGATTATGAGTTCCAAATTTTCTCCCTATCTCTCTCCTCCCCGCCAAGGTGGCATGCAAATTAACAAAGGCTCAACATAGACATTCATATTAAACCTATTTTCATGTTAGTCATGTTGTAAAGAATTATAAACAATGGGAAAAACCATGAGAAAGAAGAAACAAAAAAAAGAGCAAATAATATGCTTCGTTCTGCATTCAGACAGATTTTTTTCTGGATGTGGACAGCATTTTCCATTGTGAGTCTTTTGGAATTGTGTTAGATCCTTGCATTGCTAAGAAATAAGTCTATCAAAGTTAGTCATCACACCATGGCTCTTACTGTGTACAACATTATCCTGGTTCTCCTCATTTCATTCAGCATCGGTTCATAAAAGTCTTTCCAGGTTTTTCTGAAGTCTGACTACTCACTTTTTACAATACTATTCCATTATATCCATATACCACAACTTGTTCAGCTGTTCCGCAATTGATGGGTATCCCCTCAATTTCAAATTCTTTGCTACTACAAAAAGATCTGCTACAAATATTTTTGTACATGTGGGTCCTTTTCCCATTCTTATGATCCTTTTGGGATACAGACCTAAAAGTGTTATTGCTGGGTCAAAGGGTATGCACAGTTTTATAGTCCTTTGTGCATAGTTCCAAATTGTTCTCCAGAATGGTTGAGTCAGTTCACAACTCCACCGACAATGCCTAGTGTTCTAATTTTCCTACATCTTCTCCTGTGTTTATTGTTTTCTTCTTTTATGTTAGTCAATCTGATAGGTGTGATGTGATACCTCAGAGATGTTTTGATTTGCATTCCTCTAATCAATAGTGATTTAGAGCATTTTTTCATATGACTATAGATGGCTTTAGTTTCTTCATCTGAAAACTGCCTGTTCATATCCTTTGACCACAAAATGAACTTAAAAATGAGGTATAAGAGATTTGCTCACTATTGTATATGACATGAGATTATTTTGCTATTTGATTGTCTCTTTTGCATTGTTTTTTTCATTGATAAAATATCTTATTATCAAAGATGGGGAAAGGGTTGGCAGGATAGCACAGTTATTTGTTTGCCTTGTAATTAACTAAATAATGATTTCAAATGTTTGAACTATTTCAACTATTTAACTATTGATATCAACTGTTGATTTTCATCTTAAAATAGAGAATGTTATTTTGTTACTTTATTTGAATTTGTGAATTATAGCTGCTCTAATTGTATTAAATCTATTACCACTGAGAGTATGAAAATATTTAGCAGAATCTACAAACATTTGTCCTTTTTGAACAAATTTTAGCAAATAATAAAATGAATAATTTTGGCAAATAATAAAATGTTAAAAAGAATTATTTTCCCTCATATTTTCAATATTCCTTCTTGGTCAACTTCATCTTAGGCCAAACTGCTGAATCAGTGCCCCACTCTGTGCCTACTCAGTTATGAAATATTAATCTAAGCATGAGTTCTCAAGGGACCAGTGCAATGAAATCTTTTTTTTTTTTTGTCTTTTAAGCCTTTGGAATAATGTAGCAACTTTTTCCCCATATTCATCACCTGCCACTTCATTTGTTTCCTGCCATTCAGCTCAGTTTCATCTAACTTCAATAAATTTATTTCAAAATTACATTTTAGATGCATTTTGGAGAAAAGTCCCTTTGGTAGTAAATTTTCTTTTTGACCAAATCCCTACTGCATACTTACCAACCTGACCCAATAGCTTCTAACATTTGATTTTTTTTAGCATGCTTCTTCAATAAATTGCCTCATACATTTTGCCCACCCTTTTATTTCATATGTATTTTGATATCTATTTTAAGTTTACCTAAGATTTCCCAAGAGGAAAAACTGAAGGAACATGCATATCTATTCCTACTTGATACCTGTATTTAAAAATAGTACAAAGTACCATGTAAGATGATTGCCCCACAGATAAGTCAGAATTATTTGACAATCAAAGATTTATCTGACTTACCATAGGTCACTGTAATGACTGTATCTCTAGTGAGGTCACAAGAATTTACTGGGAACAAAAGTTTCAATGAATTTCTTTACTTTGCATGTTGGTCTGGTTTATCTGGCCTCTTTATACATAACTGAAATCTGTCTATTAAGAGCAGTTATGAATTTCTCTGTTAAATGCACATTTTCACTTCTACCTACATTTAAATACTTACAAAGAGCACCTCACTGAGTGAGGAATACGCATTTAAGGAAATGTAAAGTTTAAATAAGAGAGTGTCAGCCTTAGTAGCTCTTATAGTCTATCATTGAGGTGGAATATAGACACAAATAAATTATAACACAATATGCTACAAAATAATAGATTTAGAGGGGTGAATGGAAAATATCCTGTGAAGAAAGAAGTATTCAAATGCAAATATAGCTACGTCATAAGAAATAACGAAAGGATCAGTTTTAGAGGAAGCTGAGAAGATTTGAATGAAGTGATACAGAGCAAAGTGTGCAGAAAACAGAGGGTCATTTATCCAATAAAAATATTATGGGGAAAAAATTGACTATCTTAAAGACTCATTAATGCAATGACTAACAATAATTCCAGGTCACTGATGAGGAAATAGACTTAGATAAAGATTAAAACAAATGTTCAGTTATGACCAATGTAGGAATGTATTTTGCTTGATTACACATATGCAGCTTTGTTTTATGGGCAGCAGTCAAGGAGCTAATAGATAAGAAGAGAATAAAGATTTAATGGTGGGGGGAATGATTGAGGTTGCAATCTGTTGTAGAAGACAGGACAGGTTGGGATGAAGAATACCTGTAGAGGGCTTGAGTTTGGTAAGAATGATCATTTCATCATCATAAACTAGAGTAAAGGACAAACAAAAAACAGGAGGAAATAATGTCAAAAATTGGGACAAAACAGAGAGAGGGCTTGAATTAAAAGGCTTATCAATATAGTCCCTTTCTTGAATCACCTATTTTATTTGAAAATTAAAAAGAAATAATTGTTAGACTGGGTTCTCAGTTTCAGTATATTCTGAGATTTAGCAATAATATCACTCTTATGTTACTGTGACCTTTTTCTTTTTAAATATTCATCCTATTACTTGCTCTTGTTCAATCTTGTGTACATTTTTTTAAAAATCTATTTTGATAACCAAATGCATACTAGTCTCTTTGGACAACTCTCATTTTTCCTCCTTACTAGAATGGTTTCCTTCTATATCTTCACAATTCCTTCATAAGATTTCCTGATCTCTTCTGGGCTGACATTTCCCTGTATACTTAGTTTGTGTATCTTACTGATCCTTCCTCTGAACCTTTAATCTTCACTTTCCAAAAAAATCAAGGTACACGTCACACTACCCATCTTTCTTCTCCTATATAACAAATTATGTCCCATAGGATAAAAAAAAAAATCTGATTCCATATCTAATGTTAATGATATAAGTGGGGGATGATGTGACAAATGCTATGATACTGAGGATAAGCAACAATTGTCCCAATTTACCAAAAAAATGAGGAGGAGTGAATTCCTAAAACCTTGGACCGGTTATATTAACATTGACTCCAGAAAAATTCTAAAAAAAAATACTAAAGAGCTGTTTTTGTTGTTGAATCATTCAGTGATGTCAAATGCCTTGCAACCCCATGGACCACAATGTCCATGTGATTATCTTGGCAAAGATCCTCAAGTGGATTGTCATTTACTCCTCCATTGGATTAAAACAAATAGAAGTTAAGTGAATCAGGTCTTCCTGCCCTAGGCCCACAATTCCAGCCACTGAACCACCTAGCTGTTTCCTGATTGAAGAGCTAGTTTTAAGTACTTTAAGTACTTAGAACTATGTGCCATGCACTGTGCTAATTCTGGGGATACAAAAAGAGATACAAAAAGACAGTCCCTCCTCCTTGAGGAGCTTATAATCTAATGGGAGAGAAAACATGCAAATAAATATACACAGAGCAATATATATATATATATACACACATACATATATACACGCACACACATGTATACATATATAAATACATACATACATATATATATGATAAATTGGAAATAATTAATAGAGACAAGGCATTAGAAATAAGAGGGGTTGGGAAAGGCTTCCTGTAAAATTTTAGTTGGGATTTGAAGGAAGTCAGGGAGGTCAAACAGGAGATTTGAGGAGGAAGAGATTTCCAGGAATGGAAGACAGCCAGAGAAAATATTCTGAGAAAGGAGATGGACTGTCTTGTTCATGTAACAGTCAGACAGCCAGTGACACTTGATCAAAGGCTAGATGGAAGGGAATAGGGAATAAAAATACTGGTAAAACAGGAAAAGGCTAAGTTATTAAGAGCTTTGAAAGATAAACAGAATATTTTATAATTAGCACTGGAGTCAATAGGGAGCCACTGAGGTTTACTGAATAGGAGAGTGACATGGTTTAGAATAGTCAAATCGGTAGCTGAATGGCCAATGGGTTGGAATAGGGAGAGTTTTGAGGCAGGCAGATCCACCAGCATGTATTATGCTAGTGCAGGGATGAGGTGATAAGGGTCTGTACTAAAGAGGTGGCAATGTCAGAAGAGAAAAGAGGGTGTATAGGAGAGCTGCTGCCAAAGTGATATCGACAGGCCTTGGCAAGATTGAATATGAGGGGTAAAAGATAGTGAAGAATTAAATAAACCTTCTAGGTTGCAAGACCAAGGGACTGGAAGGTTAGTGTTCTCTACAATAATAGAGAAAAGGGAAGCAAGGTTCAGGGGGAAGTATAATGTGTTCAGTTTTCAACATGTTTAATAATAACAATGATAATGTTAAATAGATAAATGAATTGATAGATAAATTGATAGATACTGTTAATAGAACAACTGTATTACCCCAAGTCATACTGCTATCAAGTGTCTGAGGCCGCATTGTAGCATCTTTTTGTCTTACTCTAGGTCCAACACTATAGACATAACAACACTAGCTAGCTCTATTTACTATCTACTTTGTACCGATCATTTAACCTTTGTGAGTTAGCAGTGTCTTTGTTTGCAAATTGCTGTGGTTGGCAAAATCTTCCGTGTTCCTTTCTAGAGCTCTAAGTCCCATTCTTCCAGTATTGAGAGAAGTGGGTGGGTACATTATATTGAATACAGGATAGAATTATTAATTGATTCCAAAAGATTGTGACTAAAGATCCAAGTCAAGCTGTAGGGAGATCCTTATTAGAATGACACAAGTACTGTCTTAGACTATGGTCTTTCAACACTTTTTTCCCCTTAGTGCTATGAACAATTGGATTAAAATTATAATCCTAATGATTTTTTTTGCATCTAAACACAAAAGTAAACTTTAGATAAATTAAAGATTTTTTTAATATCTTTATAAAGGCTTTGTGTAAATCACTTTTATTTAGTACGATGTTGTAGCACTAAAAGAAGGTTGAAAGTGAAAAGCATAATTCTCTTCGGTTTCATTGCTAACTTCCTTTGCCATCGTGCATAAATATTTTAAACACTTCAATCTGGATGATGATATTATGTTGCAGACCTCCAAAAGATAAATGGGTCCTCAGCTAAATTGAACAATAAGTTTTAGTAGCAGCAATATTCATAACAGCAGCAACTGATATTTACAGAGTATTTTTAAAGTTTTGAAAATGTTTTATGTTTTTGTCTCATTTGAGACATATAAACTCTGAGTCAGGGGCTGTTATGGATACCATCTGACCAATAAGCAAACAGAGACTTAGGGAAATGCTCATCACTTGGGAGTGGGAGGGTGTAACTGAAGATTGGGAGGTTAGTAGAGCAGACCCAGTATGTCATTGTGGTAAGAAATTCCTGGTATGCACATTCCCTCCACTACTGCAGGTCAGCCAGTAACTCCTAAGAGGAATGGGATTTATTTTTAATGAAAATATTAAAATAGTATATAAACAGAACTTTTGCAAGAGAAAAGTACAAAAACCTAAGGGGCTTACAATGTTTCCTTGTCCCTTTTCTTGAATCTCTTGAGGATATATACCTAGTATTGATATTGCTAGTTCAAAGGATATACAAAGTTTATAGCTCTTTCAGCAGAGCTCCAAATTATTTTCTAGAATGGTTGGACTAGCTCACAACTCTGCCAATGTCTATTATTAGTGTCCCATTTTTTTTTTACATCACCTCCAACATTTATAATTTCTTATTCTATAATGTTACCCAATCTGAGAGATGAGAGTTGGTATCTTACAGTTGTTTTAATTTGCATTTCTCTAATGAGTAGTGTTTTAGTGCATTTTTTTCATCTGACTATTGGTAGCTTTGACTTCTTCTAAAAACTGTTCTGACAAATTACAAATTGAGGGATGACTTTTTTTTCAGTAATTTATGTATTTTTAGTTTTCAACATTCACTTCCACAAGATTTTGAGTTCCAAATTTTCTCCACATCTCGTCCTTCCCCCCACCCCAAGATGGCATGGATTCTGAATACCCCTTCCCCTAATCTTCTCTCCCTTCTATCTCTCCCCCCCTTCTCTTATATCTTTCCCCTTTAATTTTCCTTTAGGGCAGGATAGATTTCTATACCCCATTTCCTGTATATCTTATTTCCCAAATGCATGTGAAAACAATTTTTTTTAACATTTGTTTTTAAAACTTTGGGTTCCAAATTTTCTCCCTTCTTCCCTCCCCACCCACTCTCATTGAGAAGGCAAGCAACTCAATACATGTTATACATGCAAAACACTTCCATAGTAGTCATGTTATGAAAAACTAAGTATATTTCCCTTAATCTTACCCTGCCCCCATTTATTCTATTCTCTCTTTTGACCCTATCCCTCTTTAGAAGTGTTTGCTTCTGATTACCCCCTCCCCCAATCTACCCTCACCTCTATCATCCTCTTGCTTTCTTGTCCCCCCCCCCATTTTTTTGTATGGTAAGAAAATTTCCATACCCAATTGAGTGTGTATGTTATTCTCTCCTTAAGCCAAATCTGAGGAGCAAAAGTTTCACTCATTCCCTGTCAGCTTCCCATTTCCCCTCCACTGTAAAAGCCTTTTTTTGTCTGTTTTATGTGAGATAATTTACCCCATTCTACTTCTCCCTTTCTCCTTCTCTCCATATAATCCTGTCTCAAACCTTAATTTTATTCTCCAGGTATCACCCTTTCATCTTCAACTCATCCTGTGCCCTCTGTCTATGTGTCTATGTGTCTATGTATCTATGTATCTATGTATCTATGTATCTATCTACCTATCTATTTATCTATATGCATACATGTAATTTTTTTCCCTCCAAATACTCTAATACTGACAAAGGACTTGTGAGTTACAAATATCATTTTTCCATGCAGAATATAAACAGTTCAACATTAATAAGTCTCTTGTGATTTCTCTTTCCTGTTTACCTCTTCATGTTTCTCTTGAGTCTTGTGTCTGAAAGTAAAATTTCCTATTCAGCTCTGGTCTTTTCATCAAGAATGCTTGAAAGTCCTCTATTTCACTGAATTTCCATTTTTTCCCCTGAAGGATTATGCTCAGTTTTGCTGGGTAGGTGATTCTTAGTTGTAATCCTATCTCCTTTGCCTTCTGGATTATTATATTCCAACCCCTGCTGTCCCTTAATGTAGAAGTTGCTAAATCTTGTGTTATCCTGATTGTATTTCCACAATACCTGAATTGTTTCTTTCTGGCTGCTTGTGATATTTTCTCCTTGACCTGGGAACTCTGGAATTTGGCTACAACATTCCTAGCATTCCTAGCAGTTTTCTTTTGGGGATCTCTTTTAGGAGGTGATTAGTGGATTCTTTCAATTTCTATTTTGCCCTCTGGTTTTAAAATTTCAGGGCAGTTTTTCTTGATAATTTCTTGAAAGATGATGTCTAGGCTCTTTTTTTTTTATCATGGCTTTCAGCTAGTCCAATAATTTTTAAATTCTCTCTCCTGGATCTATTTTCCAGGTCAGTTGTTTTTCCAGTGAGATATTTCACATTGTTTCCTATTTTTTCATTCTTTTGGTTTTCTTTCACAATTTCTTGATTTCTCATAAACTCACTAGCTTTTATTTGCTCCATTCTAATTTTTAAGGATGTATTTTCTTCAGTCAGCTTTTGGACTTCATTTTCCCTTTGGCCAGTTTTGCTTTTGAAAGCATTCTTTCCCTCATTGGCTTTTTGGACCTCTTTTGCCATTTGGGTTAGGCTATTTTTAAGGTGTTATTTTCTTCAGTATTTTTTGGGGGGTCTCTTTTAACAAGTTGTTGACTTGTTTTTCATGATTTTCTTGTATCGCTCTCATTTCTCTTCCCAGTTTTTCCTCTACTTTTCTTACTTGCTTCTCAAAATCCTTTTCGAACTCTTCCATGCCTAGGACTAATTCATATTTTCTTCTTGGAGACTTTGGATATAGGAGCTTCGACTTTGTTATCTTCTTCTAGTTGTATGTTTTGATATTCATTTTCACCAGAGAAAGATTCTATGGTCTGACCTTTTTTGGTCATGATCCCAGCCAATTACTTGAGTTATAAACATTTTGTTAAGGTAGGGGTCTGCTTCTAGTCTGGAGAATGTACTGTCCCAAGCTTCAGGGCTTTTCTTCAGCTGTTTTCAGAGACACTTCTAGAGACTTGTAAATTTTCAGTTCTTCCAAGGTGGTATGATCAAAGGAGAGGTGTTCTCTTGTGAGGAAGATTGTCTCTCCACCACCACAACTAGCTCCACCATGCCAGCCTTCCTCTTTGCCCCAGGACCTCCACCCAGAACTGTGACCCAGATCCAAGCAGGGGCAAAGCAAGAGAATCATGACTCAGCATCAGCAAAGAGATCTCTGCAATTCCCCTCTGATCAGTCACTTGGTTCCCCCTATGTCTGTGGGGCAGAGATCTGGAAGCAGCCACTGCCCTGGGCTATGAGCCAGGACTGGGGCTGGGACTGAGCTTCTCTTTCACCACAGTAACAGATTTTTCCTACTGACCTTCTATGTTTTGTTTGGCGTTTGTGGGTTGAGTAGTCTGGGAACCACCACAGCTGCTCGTGATTCAGTCCTCTGAGGCCTGCTCCATATTTGCTGAGGCCTGTTTTGCCTGCACACCCATGCTGAACTGCATTCCTCTCCCAGCCTGGTGCAATAGACCTTTCCAATCAATCATCCAGGTTGTCTTGGCCTGGATATTTGTTTCACTCTGTCTTTTTGTGGGTTCTGCTACTTTAGAATTTGTTTAGAGCCATTTTTTACAGGTATTTGGAGGGGATTGGGTGAGGGCTCAAGCAAGTCACTCCTTTTACTCCACCATCTTGGCTGACCCCCTCTGTTACCCCACACTTTTTCCTCATCAGAATGCTTCACTTCTGATCACTGTCTCCCCCAAAGTACCCTACTTTTTTTTTTAATCAGTTCCCCACTTCTTTTGTCCCAGATCCTTTTTATTTTCTTGTAGGGTAAGGCAGATCTCTGTATCAGATTGAGTATGTGTGTTATTCCTTCCTTTAGCCAGTTTTGATGAGAGTAAGGCTTAAGTTTTGCCTGTTAACCCTGACATTTCTCCTTCTATTATATTAGTTCTTTCATGCCTCTTTTGTGTGGAATAATTTATCCCATTCTGTCCCCCTCCCTTCTTCCAGTGCAATTTTCCTTCTCATTGCTTTTTTTGTATCATCCCATCAAAGTCATGTTATATCATACTATTTATCTACATATACTCCTTCTAATTACCTTTACAATAATAAAGTACTTCAGAGTTATAAATATTATCTTGTCATATAGAAATGTTAACCTTATTGAATTTCTTATGTTTTCAATTTGTTGGGTTTTTTTTTTATCTTTTTATGTTTCCATTGAGTCTTGCATTTTGAAGTCACATTTTTCTACTCAGTTCTGTTGTTTCAATTAAGAATGCTTGAAAATCTTCTGTGTCATTTAAATGTCCAGTTTTTCTCCTGAAAGATTATATTCAGTTTTGCTGGTTTGGTGATTCTTGGTGGTAATCCTAACTTCTTTGCTTTCTAGAATACCATATTATATTCCAAGTCCTGGTTTTGTTTTTTTCTTTTTTTGGTTGTTGTTGTTGTTGTTGTTGTTGTTGTTTGGTTTGGTTTGGGTTTTTTATGTGGAAGCTACTAAATCCTGAGTAATCCTGATGGTAGATCCACAATACTTGAATTATTTCTTTTTACCTGCTTGGAATATTTTCTCCTTGATCTGTGATCTCTGGAGTTTGTCTATAATGTTCCTGGGAGTTTCAATTTAGGATCACTTTTAGGCAGTGGTTAGTGGATTCTTTCAAATTCTATTTTGGTCTCTTGTTTTAGTATAACAGGGCCGTTTTTCTTGATAATTTCTTGAAAGATGTTGGCCAGGCTTTTTTTCTCCATCATGGCTTTTGGGTGGTCCAATAATTTTTATTTTATCTCTCCTTCATTACATTTTCTCCTTTTTTTCTTTTTTTTTAACTTTGTTTTATCATTATCTTGATGTCTCATAAAATCATTAGCTTTTACTTACTCAATTCTAAATGTTAAGGAATTATTTTCTTCACTAAGCTTTTGTACTTCCTTTTCCATTTGGCCAATTCTATTTTATAGGTATTTATTTTGTTTGGTAAATTTCTGTATATCTTTTTTCCATTCTATTGACTCTTTTCCCATGATTCTCTTGCAGTACTCTCAATTTTCCCCATTTTTTCTTCTACTACTCCTCTAACTTGCTTTTAAAAAATCCTTTTTAAACTCTTCTAGGAATTCTTTTGGGGCCTGAGGACAAATTATATTTTTTATTTGAGGCTTCACATTGATTCTTTTGTTTTCTTCTAAGTTTGTGCTTTGATCTTGTCTGTGACCACAGTAACTTTCTATAGTCAAGTTTTTTTTTCTTTTTTTTAGTTTGTTTGTTTTTGTTTTTCTCATTTTTTCAATCTTTCATGACCTGATTTTTTTATGTGAGTTAGGCTCTGGTCCTGCACTATCTCAAGCTTTTTGTGCTGTGGCTCTGAGTAGTAACTCTCTTTTCCTGGGTTTCAGAGCCTAGATGTTTGCTTTGCCTGGAGAGTAAGCTTCCCTTCTGGCTTATGCTGGGAGTGGAGCCTTCCCATTGGCTTGCCCCTGGGTGTGAAGTTTTTCTGCTGGTCTGCCCCAGGTGTAGGATCTGGTTGCTGAGTTGCTATGGAAACAGAATTTTTCTGCTGGCTGGTCCTGGAGGAGAGATCTTATTGCTGGTTGGCCCCAGAGGTGGAGCTTTGCTACTGTGTTGCTATAGAAACAGGCCCTGCAATCGGTAGGCTCCAGGGCAGGGTCACACTATTGGTCAGCAATGGGGGTCAAGGCCTTGCTGATGGCTTGTGCTGGGGTTGGTGTTGCTGGGGTGGAGCCTTGCTACACTGCTCAGTCTGTTAATTTGCCTTGCGGATGCTGGTTTGAAGGAGTGGGGGCTCACTTGTGGATTGCCCCAGGCTGTGAGCCTTGCTACAGGCCCCCTGCTGTGAATCTGGCTCTGCTGCTCTGAAACCTTGCTCCCCTTCCACCCCAGTGAGACAGACCTTTCTTGCCCTTCTGGTAATCTACTTCCCCGCTCCTAGATCAATTCTGAAGCAGTTTTCAAGTTATTTGGAGGGAATGTGGGAGGCCTTCAGAAGGTTCCTTCCTCACTCCAGTATCTTGGCCCTAGAAGTCCCAATATATTTTGATTTAACATTATAAGCATGAACCTAATTATTCCTTTTTGGTGATATGTCTCCTGTAACCAAGGTAAACAGTTAAGGATTGGGTATGTGAACTCCTTGAAATCAAGAGTTTTTTTTTCTTTGTATCCCTAGCACTTAGCATTGTGCATGTATTGCAGTCTTTGCTTAGTCAATGTTTGTTGATTGATTGCTTGATTGATGATTTAGTACTAAGATGGTTTTAGAAGAAAGAGGCAGAACTAATAAAGGCAGAACTAATAAGTAATTAATGTACTGTAGTTATTTCTCAAGCCACATAATGAAGATGCAGAATAATAAACACATTTCTGCTTTTCGTTGAGGCATCACTAATCTAAATGAAGGTTAATGCCTTATGCTTCTTTGCATGTGAGACACAAATGTTAATGGGGGGTATTTTATTTCAAAACTAACAGATGCTTACTTGCAATAGATAGAGATTACTGGGAAAATTGCAATGTCTTTGAAAGTACCCCCTAAACTCAGTAAGCCAGTTTTCTTGTTTTCTCTACAGTTGTCATTTTTCAAGATAACTAAATGGGCGCCTTTTTTATAAAAGAGTAGCTCTTTGCCACAAAGAAATGCAAATATCTGCATAATTCATTCTGAAAGTCTCATCATTAAATAGTTTTCATATTTTTAGTATTTGTTCTTACAGAATAAAATCCGTCTTTATCTCTGTAAAAGAAAAAGGCTCTCAATACTCATCCTCAGCTTGCTTTTGTAGCAGAATCTTTCACATCACCCACTTTAATTGTTAAAGCTCATGGAAAATAACAACTTGGATTGAGTATAAATATTTTATAAGCTTGATTTAAGTCCTGTCTTTTTCAATAGTCAATAGTTTCTTGATGTGCTTGTAAGAAAAAGGAGAAGGGTCATTGCTTGCTGAAAAACAGTTGATTTTTTTCATTGTCAAGATACATTTTTTTGCAGAGATCATTAACTTTGTGTTTTAGCATGAATGGACTTGTGAAACTTTCAATCAGAATGATAGGTATTCCTGTTGATTCCCAATGAGATGCTTAGGTAAAAATTAGATTCAGAAGGCCACCAATAAAAATATAATTACATAGCTATGTGTATGTGTATATAATATATAGATAGATAGATGTACATAACACATGAGTATTTATGTATGTATGTATGTGTGTATATACACAGCAGTGACAACCCAGTTTGTTTTCTGTTTTTACTCAGCTCTTAAAATGTGATTATTTTCCTTCTGTGACCCTGGGCATTTAGGGCTTTAAGTAGGATTTGTCAAATGAGAGAAGAAAAGGAAGGAGTTGAGCATGAAATAAACAATGAAAATGAGAAGAACCTGTAGGCTTGTTCTGAATCTCATTACACATACATACGTACATACATATATACACACATACATACATATATATATATACACACATATATGTGGGTAGGTGTGTATGTGGGTTTATGTATGTGTATTTGTGTGTGTGTGTATGTGTGTGTATACTTGCCTTAACAAAGAGAATCAATTCTACTGACCTGGTGAACATTCCTTGAAACTTTGTTATCTAATGAAAAATGGCTTCCAACACTGATAACAAGGTATGAATTGTAGTCCATTGAGTCTGAAAGTATAGTTCTGTGCCCAGCTTATTATCTGCAGGTTGAATAAAAGACTGGTAAATTCACAGGGGAATATACATACATGGGCTATGCTACTTTGTTTAATATTGTGATTAGTATTTCCACTATTATGCTTAATACTTCCATTACATGGTATTCTAGATATTTTATCATTTCAGTTGCTTTTCCTAATAATGGTATTATCAAGTTGATCTTTTGACTTTTGGCTTTTTATTTTGGTTGTCTCCATTGTTGGAACAGTTTTTCCAATTGTGGTTGCACTAATGTGACTGTAAGATTTTATAAATAGTCTAAATCATGTTGCTTACATATTTCTCTAAAAATATAGATGTACATAGAAAAAAATCAACTGATAGAATTCATTCTTATTTTTTACTAAAATACCAGATATTTTAAAAATACTATTCATTCAGCAAGTATTTATTAATCAATTACTCTACAAGGAGGAAGCACTGGGCTAATACCGGTCAAAGGGCCCCCATCATGAACCATTACTATCTCTCTCTCTCTCTCTCTCTCTCTCTCTCTCTCTCTCTCTCTCTCT